>NC_092342.1:76890625-77201250 GCF_046630445.1 Rutidosis leptorrhynchoides
TTTGCTGATTTCCGGTAATTGGTATATCAATTTTGGTTACAAGATGCGGATGAGTACATGATGAGACTTCAATAGATAAATATAGTGATTTGTCGAAGAGATTTAAACCAAGGAGCGACGAGGTTGGTGGTATGTCTGCTGGTAATATGGTGGAATATAAGAGGTTCTCCGGTAACAATAAAAGAGCACACATATATATATATATATATATATATCAAAGTGTTAATAAAGTTGTTTAGAACGAAAAGTCTAAGTTGACTTGCTGGAGCTGTGACAAAATTTGCTACTTTGAAAGGAATTAACAAGTTATTTTGGGTAATAATAACACTAAAGGAATTAGCACAGATACGTGTTAAACGTTTACTCAGGTTCTGAGTGTTTTCAGGTGCATAACTATATGCATCAATATTTTTCTTCCGTAGATGAAGTGCGGTTGGTTCATCCTCTCGATTGAGGTGTTTTCAAGAATCATAAAAGGTTTGAATGAAGATTGTAATCAGCGAGATAAAAATGAGGTTTAAGATGAAATCAAGTGGCAAACTTGAAGAATTGTTTAGTTTCATATGTTATAATCAATATTTTAATTCATTTTAATTGTCCAATGTTGGTAGTCCTCAGTTGATAGTCCACAGTTAGCAATTCAATAAGTCATATATAGTTAAATATATAATATTCGAATTAATCAATACGTATCGTGACTCGTGTATATGTCTCAGACTCGATCACAACTCAAAGTATATATATTATTTGAGAATCAACCTCAACCCTGTATTGAGAGCTTGATCATTACTGCATATAGAGTGTCTATGGTAATTCCAAATAATATATATACGCGTCGATATGATATGTCAAAACCTTGTATACGTGTCCCGATATTTAACGTGCGTAAAATAAATACAGAAATTAAATGACAATAAATAAAATGCGTAAAGTAAATAATAGAAATTAAATGACGATAAATAAAATTGCGATAATTAAATTTTGATAAATAAACTGCGATAAATAAAATGTAATCAGTTAGCTAGGAACAGTTAGCTAGGAACAGTTAGCGTGGATTCTTAACAAAAATTTTCTCATAGTTAATTTGTTTGTTTCTAACAAATTTTATTTTGTCCAATGTTTTCTTCATTATGCCACTTGTCGGATTCTGATAGGTCAAAATCCAAATATGAAATTGAATGGAAATGGTTATTCTGAGATGAACGGATACGTATATCTGTGAATGTAAGTAGGATAATAAATGACCGTTGAATCAGATTCAAAGAATGTACAGTGTAACTTATTAATGTGAAATCTTAAATATTTCTCGGGTATTACCTACCCGTTAAAATATTTTCATCATTAACAGTTTGTACAAAAAAAAAATTTAATTACAATCTTTATGAAAACATATATACATATATATTTTCTTCAGATGTAATCATGGATTTAATGAGTCAATATGATATTAAACTCATTTGATTTACCGTTAGAATAAGAATATATAATTTCTAAAACATTAGAGATTACATAATCGCCCTGAAGAACGAAGATAATTGATGTAAAATGATACGTAGAACGGTGATTATACTCGTGGTACAGAATGAGATGTTGAGGCATGGATTGTTGATGGTACTGGTGCTGTTATTGATGGTACTGTTGATGCCGGTGATGTTGCTGAAGCTGGTAAATTTTGCACCATATTCTCCAGATTGATTACTCGAGCGCGAAGTTCGTTGACTTCTTCTATTATTCCTGGATGATTGTTGGTTCGGATGAGCGGATGAATAAGGTTTAGAATCTTTGGATATAATATAATCGTGACGAGTTATCCTGGAAATGAGAGAAAATGGTATTTTGGACATGTTCGCCTGTAAGCGCTTCAGGTTCATCGTCAAGAGGTGAATTCGGTTGGTGGAAGGAATTGCCTTCTTCGCGTCTCCATTGATTAGGTCGACTACGAACCCATCAGATGAATTGTTGATTCATTCTGGTGACACTGCTTTCGGAGATTAGGTGAAACTCCATATTGGAATAGCTGTCGGAATCCGAGGAATTCGAACTGGTTGAGGGATTCCTCTCGTACGATCAGATGAAGGATTTTTCGATAAGAAATGGATTATAGGATGTAGATTAGTACCCTGCAATACATAATTTACATATACATATATAATACTAAAATCCCATAAGTTATGGAGAAATCTACAGAAGCTGTCAGACAAAGGTAACAATAACAGATACGCTAAGATATGAATTTATCTATACACAGTCTGAGGCAGTAAGACGTGTCTAGACTTTAAGGATGATAAGCAAATAATTTTCGACACTAAATGATAAGCAAAAATTTTGACATGCAGACACGGTCGAAGTCCAGGCTCACTAACGCATCTAAACAACTACTAGTTAGACACACTAATGCAAGACCTGGTTCTCTAAGACCACCGCTCTGATACCACATGTCATACCCCGTCCTAATCCATCTGGACGAAGTCACCAACATCTGGCCCCATTGCGATGATTGACTCTATATAATGTCTTTGAAATGAGCAAATGCACAGTGGAAGATTTCTTTCATACCTGAGAATAAACATGCTTTCAAGTGTCAACCAAAAGGTTGGTGAGTTCATAAGTTTATCATAAACAGTAAAATTCATTATTTTGATAGACCACAAGATTTAAATGCTGCATGGTACAAATGGGCCCGAATCCTATACCCACCTGTAATGTACATGCGATATCTTTTAAATACAGTGCACCTTTCTTTTGTGCGAAATCATCTTTCATAAATCTTAGTAACCGTACACATATCTCGTGTACAAAATATAATACACATAACCTGTGTATAAAAATCATTCTCTCGATACATAAAATTCACACCAATTGGTGGCAATTATCATGTCCACATAATTCAATGGTGGCAATTATCATGTCCACATAATTCAACGGTGACAATTATCATGTCCACATAATTTAATGGTGGCAATTATCATGTCCACATAATTCAATAATAATCCGCAGAACTTCTGTCTGCATAATAATTCATTCGAGGAATGTTTTGCTTGTGTCTATCTCGTCAAACATTTATAAAAGCATTTCATGTATTAGCAGTTCAAAATATATTTCAAAAGCATTTAATAAAGCAGTTGTAAAAATAGTGCATGTATTCTCAGTCCCAAAAATGTAAAGAGTAAAAGGGAGCAAATGAAACTCACCATACTGTATTTTGTAGTAAAAATACATATGACTATATTGAACAATACAGGTTTGGCCTCGAATTCACGAACCTATATCATTCGTATATATATTAACACATATAATTATAATCAAGTAATTTTATTTATTAATCTTATAATATTTATATATTAAGTGTTGTAGTTGTATGAAATTTATAATAAACTCTAATTAATATATATATATATATATATATATATATACATACATATATATATATATATACATATATATATATATATATATATATATATATATATATATATATATATATATTCTTTGTTTATTTTATATCTTAAATTATATGTCCTCTATATTTATTTTGTATACTTAATTAAAGTAATTAATATTTATGCATGTGTATATATATTTATATATAATTAGTATTTTAACAAAAATCAATAATTTGTTATAAAATATGTTCAATATATAATTATATGTAGTATTAATATAAGTATACTTTTATATACATAATATTTATTTGTTATGAAAATAATAATAATGATAATAATAATAATAATAATAATAATAATAATAATAATAATAATAATAATAATGAAATAATAATAATAATAATAATAATAATAATAATAATAATAATAAGAGTATTAGTAATAACTACCTCAAAGAAGTAGTCCTTAAAATGCCCAAGTCCGGGTTTGAACCCGCGACGTCCCGCTAATCCGATAACACTCTAAACCATTAGTCAGTTTCTATTCCTCTATTATTATTCAAAATTTATATATATAACCATTAACATCATCGTCAATATCGTACCATTATCATCATCATCATCATTGTTATAATCGCAATAACATCAACTTATATCATCAATATCATTATCTAAACATCATCACATCATCATCGTCCTATATCACCCGTCATCATGTATTATGATCCCATCGTCAACATGCACTCGTTATCATCTTCTCAGGCACACCCTTATCATCATCAACACGTGATCCAGCTTACTGAAATCATTACTCTTATCACCATTGCTTAATACCACGACCATCATTATAATCATCATGATCTAACAGACAAGTTACCAGCGAATAACTAGTAACCAAATGTATATGTTAATACCGATTACTTGCCTTATGATCCTGGTCCAGCAGCCATAATCTTAACCCAACAGTTCAGCCCACAATTGCATAAGGGATTTATGGCCCAACAGCCTCACAAGCCCAATAGAAATTATTGGCCCAATGGAAAACCCGTAAAAAAAAATCAATGGCTTCATATGTGCTGTACCGTTCACTTACTCCTATCCATTTGCATTATTTAATTTTTATTATTATTATTCTATATGATTTGATTGAGTTGCAGCTTACAGCTGTAAAGATACACACACGTACGTAACCTGTTTTTCCTCTTTTTTTCAATCAGATCGCTTTATTGACATGATTTGTGCATCTCGTGTGTATCAATCATAATCATCATCTTCTCTTCTTCTTATAATCATCATCATCATTATTGTATCATCAAATAATCGAAACAATAGTAGAAGGTACAACCGTAGCAGATTAATAGGTTTTTGTTTCGTTGGGTGTTTACCGAAAGAAGAATAAACAGAAGCAGGTTTAGGGTTGATATTCGCAGGGTGTTTGTTCAATTCAAAATAGAAAACAAGTTGCAGCATAACAAGGAGTGATAGGTTGAGTCGTGTTCAGATGTAAGCAATAAGGACTTCCGTTTTGTGATTAATTGGACAGAGAAACAAAGGTTACAACAACTTATAATAAAAGTTAGTAGAAGTGGGTTTTGGTTTTGGGTTTTAGTTTGTTTAAACCAGAAATCATATATAAAAGTCGAGGTTAGTAGTAATGTGGTGATCTTGATGATGGTGGTTTCAATTCACGATCCTAAAAAGGAAATAAATAAAAAGAAACGTGGTGAAGGTTTTGTGGTTTTAGATGATGAGCTCCTGAAGAAGGAAGAACAAAAAGGGTGTGAATGGTGTTTTGGTTGATATCAGAAAAACAAAAGCAGTTTCGCATTTTGGTGATTGGAGTGGTTTATCATGAAAACATACATTAAGAATCAAGTGTGGGTGATGAGATCCGGTGGTTTTGTTGAGGGATTTATCGCACAACATAAAGTAAAAAAATAAAAAAACATTTCGGGTTGTAGTTGGTGAATGAACCATAGAAGAGGTTGAGTGCATGTTGTTCGGAGAAGAGAGAGAGATGGAAGCTCGTCTATTTTAACAAAGATGTAAGTGGTTTGTGGTGAAGGAACCGATGGTTCTTGGTGGTGAAGGTGGTGATTTCATGGAGGTTTGTAGGGTGGCGTGTGGTGATAGTCTAGTTGTTTTGAAAATGGTGAAGAAGATTGGTCTTGTGTTGTAACCATATATGTGTCTAGCATATGCACATATAATAGATTAGATATTGTGAACTGATAATGTGAATATGTAATATGTAACGTGATTGATGGATGAAATCTTGAGTTTGGTAGATTTCATTTAAGTGTGCCGAATAGTGGAGATAATATTTAAAACTTGTGAAAGGGATAGGCTTAATTCTTCACAGAATTTGCATTATTAGATCAGATAGAAACAAAGTTGGTACAAGTTGGGATAACAAAAATGCATCTAGATATTCAACTAATTCTCCACATAATTTTTATTCGAAACTTATAAACGTAATAAGTTTATTCACCTCATTTTAGTTGTTATCCTTAATTATATATTATTAGTAATGGTAAAATTAATATTAAGTATCTACATGTTTTAGTTTCTTAACTACTTAGTCAAAATGAAAAGTGTTGTTTACATTACGTGTTGGGTTAATATTATTACTACTATTACATGTGAAGAGATTGTGAACTTGTAGAGTTTTATTAATTAATTTACTTAACACATGTATGCTTTAATGTAATGTCGCTGGTTAATTATCAATTACTTGTATACTCCTTTAATTTAAATCGTTTATCTATTAACCTAGATACATATTTATTTATAACAATAAATATATATAATAGTTTATTAATGTTCAGGTTATTATATATATTATACCTATATTTATATATACACATTTTTTATATATATCTACATATTTACAAGCAATGGTTCGTGAATCATCGGGAATAGTCAAGGGTTAACTGAATTCATATAAACAGTTCCAAAATTTTGAGACTCAACATTACAGACTCTGCTTATCGCGTCGAAATCAAATAAAGATTAAGTTTAAATTTGGTCGGAAATTCCCGGGTCGTCACATTGGAACCACTTTGGGTGTGTTTGGGTTGACTAATTTTGAAATGGGTCAAAATTAGGGTTTAGGTGTTAACATGGGCAAGATAGGTGTTTAACACTTATAATTCGGTTTGATTGGTGTATTAGGACCATTCTCACTTGTGTTAGTGATTATTGGTTAGTTTGGGCGTGGTTTGAGCTTGAAAGTGCATTTGGGTCGAAATTGCACTAAGTGTCAATTTGGGTTGATTTGTAAATCCACCCTAATTGTGTTGTTTGTTATGTGATTAATGGAATAGGTACATTTCATTGGCGATTTTGGACTATTCGGTTGCGTTTATCAAGGCATTAAGGTGAGTGTAAATATATTATATGCGTATGTATGCATAGGATGGGTGCGTGCGTGTAGGGTAACCCGTGCTTGGGTTTACTCTATGTTTGTGTGGGAAAATGGACTCCTCTTGTGCTTCGGGTCCATGTGATACGCTTATGCGTTTAGGGTTATCACCTTGGTGTTGTGATTTGGCAAGCGTATTGGATAAACCCTTTAGCGATGGGTTTGCTAGCATTTGATGTTGAGAAGATGAATCTCGGGTAGTGCGGATTCATGATGACTCGGGTAGTTCGGTCATCTTGGTAATGAGGTGGAGAATTTCGGGTTGTGAAATTCACTAAGGCTCGGGTAGTTCGGCCAGCCTCGGTTGGAATGGGGAAGGAAGTGGATCTCGGGTAGTGCGAATTCACTAAGGCTCGGGTTGTTCGGCCAACCTTCATGTGTTTAGGGTTAAGGGGTTAACCTTGTTGTACTAACGGATGTATTATTGTATATGAGTATATATACTTATTGTATGTTGTAGCTAATCTTGTGGATTTGGCTTGGTAGTACGTTAGGTATAGCTTGCTAGTTATACTCGGTATGCAGTATGTGTTTAGTTTTTGTGTTTGGTCGTTCGTATTCATTTTATGCATATGCATGTATATAGTATGTTTATACTCACTAAGCTTTCATAGCTTACCCTCTCGTTGTTTACATTTTTATAGGTTCGCGAGGTGACGGCTTGGGTAAGCATGGGGACTAGTGCTTGCGGGTTGCTTTAGAAGATTGTGCTCTAGACTTTTGATTAGGATTGGGTAGCGTTCCCAATCACCATGATCGGCCTTTTTGTTGGAAAACTTATTAGTATCTTTTGGTTATGTCAAACGGGTCTCGGGTTGTATGCCCGTTTGTGTTTCAACTTTTGTAATAAATGTTTTAAAGTTTATTAAACTTACTATTGTATTAAAGATGTTTTTGGAAACATAATTGAGACCTAAATGTTAACGAAATTAATGTATTATAAAAAAATATGGGCCGGTTTAAATACGGGTTGGGTCGTTTCAAATATAAATTTAAAAGTTGAGAATAAAGCTAAGTACTTTGCACACACTTTTACACACATCATGTACGAGGGTAAATTAGTAAATTTGCCATTCTTTTTAAACTCGTAACCACTTTAAATGATTTTACTTATTTTGCGTCTTCTGTAATTTTGACTATGTATCCCCTCCCTCTCCTAACAATTAATACTCAAAACCTAACACAACCGAGACTCATTCTCTATACATAAAAATCATTATTTTCTGAGTTGTAGGACACACGACTGCCTCCATAAAACAGGATATTACGTTACGGTTAAAACTCAACCGGTCTTGCCGAATTCTGTTCCACCACGCGTTGGAGTTACTGTTGGAGTTTTTTACGGTCATTTTCCAGTGTGCGAGCTATTAGCGTTTAACATTTTGTTTGTATTTCATTCACCCCATCATTACGTGATCCTCATGTCTTTAGATATTTTTTCGATTACATTTGTTTTGCTACAATAAAGCTAGAGTTTGATTGATAAATCTATTATGTACGGAGAAATATTATTTAGGGCTTATTATAAAGTCTTTTATTTGTTAATTTCTATAAATTTAAGAATACAACTCGGAGATACGATTTTCTTCTAGGGCCTCAATATACTGTGTAATATGTTGAATTTTTATATGGTAATTTGATCCTAGTTATTATTATTATTATTATTATTATTATTATTATTATTATTATTATTATTATTATTATTATTATTACTATACGGAGTATTATTTTAATTTATATTCACTGAAATTATTTTCTTAATGTTTTATGAATTACTCTTACCATACTATCTAAAAGACAAAACCATATAGCACTATTCATCAATAGTAATCAGGGGTATTTTCGTTATTTTACCTACTTTTTTTTGTCTCCAACGATAAAAGAAGCAACTCTCGTAAAAGAACCAACTCTTCAATGTTACCAAAAGATGTCGAAAAAAATTCTTTTTTATAAGAAAATCAACTACTTTTTTTTTCCTCAACGATAAAAGAGGCAACTTTCATAAAAGGAACAACCCTTCAATGCTACCAAAAGATGTCGAAAAACATTCTTTTTTACAAAATAGATCAACTAACTTAAAAAAAAAAGAACGCTAAAAGAAGCAACTTTCACAAAAGGAACAACCCTTCAACGTTAGATGTCGAAAAAAATTCTTTTTTACAAAATAGATCAAGACTTTTTTTTAACTCGCATTCAAAACGGAGCGCCCGGCGCGAAGCAAGGGCTCCACAACTAGTCATAACAATAGTATAAAACTGGCTTATCGTAAATTATATTTTTGTTATTGATATCGATATTCAATTTAATAGGAAATTAGTGTTGATGTCAATGATGATATCAAACATGCTAATAAATACTTGATGTTTTAGTATATGGAAACTGATTTGAAGAGTGTATTTGAAAACTGATTTGAAGAGATACATTAGACTATATTGTTAATTTGGTGCAAACGTTCCATACAACAATGCTATTGTACTAATGGAGTAACAGATAATATATTGGTTCGATATTTAAGACGTTTTATTTCCCGTGCCGCAATTGCTTTTCTTCTTTAGAATGGTTTCATCTGAATGGCACATGCCTTTTAACAATTTATGAGCACTACTGTCATTCTTCACGGGATTAAATATGGTGATAAGGCTAGCAATACGTACGAGTGTTCTAAGAATGATTCATACTGTTACACGACTATCCATAATTTACAAGAATAAGTTCTGGGTTGGATCTGAGTCCAAGTTGACGCACATTCAAATCTAGAGGGGAGGTTTTCTCAAGGATTCTTTTGTGGAGAATAAAGGTGTATGCCCTTAACCACTCGTTTAATCCAAAGCACATCGGGTACCCAATGCGACGATGGTGTGTGAAGAGTTTCCACCTAACACCTGCGTGAGTGACAAATGAGAGTATTCGATGTCGAAATAATGGTTCAAAACTAAAAAAAGAAGAGTGGTGATATCCTTTAATTTGTAAAAAAATACAAGCAATTTAATTCCTCAATTGTGTTACTAATTACATAGACAGTTAAAATTAAAATATCTTTTTATGGCATTGTAGTGTGAGAATGGACATATAGCTTGCAACTCATGCTGCTAGAAGATAAAGAGAAAATGTCCTTGCTACTTGCTAGTTAGTTATATCTTTTTTTGGAAGTGCTTACTTACATGTCTTACACTTATATAAGTTGAATGAGTTGTTATTTCATTTTTTCTTGTACAAGAAATCGCTGAGTTACATGAAAAATAGGGACCTTGGAACGACCTATGGTTAAATATGAGAAAATAGATGATCTTTATCGACCAAAGATGCCAGCAATTTTGTAAATTGGCACTACTACATTTCGGTTCATTTAGAGCCCTTCATTTAGACGTGTTCACTACATAACACGTCTAATTTATCAAACGGAACACGTCTAATTAAGGTTTTTATAAAAAAAAACACCGAACACGTCTAATTAATATTCGCAACACGTCTAATTAGAAAACTGCAACACGTTTAAATAAGTTTAACACCTCTATTTGGTAACCACGTCTAATAACTTTTACCGGGAACACCTCTAATTGACAACACGGCTAACAAATATTTCAAGGAACACGTCTAATTATCAACACGTCTAATAACTTTTACCAGGAACACGTCTGAATGAAAAAACAACACGTCTAATTGGAAACACGTCTAATAAGTTTTGCCAGAAACACGTCTAAATGACGAACACGTCTAATAAGTTACAAAAAACACGTCTAATTAGTTTGCAACAAACGCCTTTTAACTGAAACACGTCTAAATAAGTTTAAATAAGTTAACGGGTTATATAAGTTAACGATCTCCGTTTAATCAACCTAACCCTTACAGTTCTATTAACGTAAGTTAACAGAACACGTCTAATTAAACTTTTTAACATTCCCTCATCTTAAGTATTATCTTTATCGTTATCAAAAGGTATACCTAAATTAATTTGATTTGACGATGTAATATTTACAAATAATACTATATTTTTTCACGATTTTAGTTTATCGATTGATAAATACTCCATACAATTGTTGCCTCCACGCATCAAATCAAATTTCCAATAAAAGCCCTCTTCAAAAAGCTAAACTCCCAATTTGTCAATTGAACCGTACAATAACATTGAAGCTTCTTTGAATTTTCTCACCGGTAAGTTCAATTTTACAACCTTATTTTCAATTAAATTCCTTAAACTATACATGATTTAGTTGAATTCAATTGTAGATTAAGTTCGATTTTTGTTTCAAGATCCGTTTTTTTCGTCAACATCCTCTTGAATTTTATATTTGATTTAAGTTTTGGCTGGAATATTGATTTGTGCCGGATGAATTTTGTTACGGAGTATATTTTTACTTAGGGTTTCGATAAAACTGCGTTGTGTAATAAATAATTGGACTGTGATGTCAACCTGTATGATAAAAACTTATGTATTTTGAGGATTTGCTTATACCTAAGCACTCGCCCACATGTTTATAACTTTCTATGTTTATAAAATCACTTATTTTAATGAATGCAATATTTTATCAAAACGTATCATATAGAGGTCAAAACCTCACTGCGGAATCAATGATTAACGTGCCGCGTCAATAGCGATTTGGACGGGTCGTTACAGTTGGTATCAGAGCTTGAGGTTATAGGGAACCAGAATTTGCATTAATGTGTTTAACTGGTAATTGTTAGGATGCATTAGTGAGTCTGGACTATGACCATATCTGTTTTTACCAATTTTTGCTTATCATCTTGTCAAAAACACTATATATGATATATTTATATACTAACGTAATTGTTGTTTCAATTATGTGATAGATGACTTCTTCTAATCCTATCATTTTGTACGACTCGGAATCAGACACTGAATCTATTCTATCCACAACTGAAAAGGGCGTTCCAATACCTATTAAAGAAGAAATTGTGTTAGTTGGGGAATCTCAACTTCAGGTTAACCCAGAGGAGGTCCCAGCTCCACCCAGCTCTAGTTTTCCGGAGCCACAGTATCGTTGGCATGGACCCATGATCCCTGAAATAAACGAGGATCGTCCATTTCTAAACGAACATGGATATTGGGCCAGATACACCGCCGACGGGCGGGTTGTGCCTATTACGCTTAGCAGATATCGGTTCATGACCACCGGTACATATTCTCCTACACATGACTCAGACAGTTCATTAGGTGAGATCAGTGAGGAGGAGGATGAAGTAAAGGATATTACTGAAAAAGAAGTTAACAAAGAAAAGGAATTCAAACTTGCTATAAAGAACCACAAAAATAAAAAGTCCTTAATTATTAAAAAGGAACAGGACTATTCGATCCGTAACCACCATTATTGTATTAAACCCACTGAGGCAACGGGTACCTC
The DNA here is from genome assembly GCF_046630445.1 of Rutidosis leptorrhynchoides. Taxonomy (NCBI): domain Eukaryota; kingdom Viridiplantae; phylum Streptophyta; class Magnoliopsida; order Asterales; family Asteraceae; genus Rutidosis; species Rutidosis leptorrhynchoides. Next base: position 76,902,792 of record NC_092342.1, read on the forward strand.
AAAACCCCAACTAAAAATTAAATACACTGCTAGAATGTCTGTCGGACCATGCACACACAAACAATTGGCAGAGAGAACCAAATGAGAAGAAGTTTCTGATAGTTCTGAATAAATGACCTCGCAACCATAAATCTTCCATGCACTATTCTATTGCTTATGTGTGCTACTCTATCTTGTTATATAGAATAAGCATATGTAAAATATCGATATTGTATGGTATTGTATTATTTTGGTTTATTAATAATAAATGCATGAAATGATTATTTGTATTATTACTACTTATTATTATTATTATTATTATTATTATTATTATTATTATTATTACATAATAACGTAGTAACTCGCTATAATTTTTCATAGTGGAATATTATTAGGATTTTAGTAGTTAATTCCTAGTACTAGCTATTATGTATGAACTTACCGGGTAGGTAATACCCTAGAGATAATTATAAAATGCTAATAAGAAGAAAATGCTTTTATAATAATTGGTTCATATTATTAATATGCTACGATTAACTATTGACAACTCATTTTACCTATAATATTCTATATGATTAAATTATCTCTGTTGTGTTTATTGAAGAAACATGTCTCAAATGTCGGATGCTGAGTTTGAGGAACTAGTCGATAAACGTGTGAATAAAAGAATTACTGCAGCCGAGGCAGCAAAAGCAGCAGCCGAAGCATCAGCCAAAGCAGCAGCCGTAAACACAAATTCATGAAACGGATGCTCATACAAAACTTTTCAAGGATGCAAACCACATACGTTTAGTGGGACCGAGGGACCAGTAGGTCTAACCCGATGGTTTGAAAAGATGGAGTCCGTTTTCAAAATCAGTAATTGTGCGGACGGAGACAAGTCAAAGTATGCTTCGTGCACGTTGCAAGACGGTGCACTTACTTAGTGGAACAATTATGCTAAAGCAGAAGGAGTAGATACGGCATATGATATCTCTTGGGAAGAACTGAAAAAGATGCTAATCGAGGAGTACTGTCCTCGAAACGAGATCAGAAAAATGGAATCTGAGTTACGTAATCTGAAGGTTTTCGGCGCGAATCTCAATAACTATGAAAAGCGTTTCATGGAACTAGCCTTGTTGTGTCCCGAATTGGTGCCAAACGAGAAACGAAAGATAGAAATGTATATTAACGGTTTATCGATCAATATCAAAGGAAATGTTACATCATCCAAACTGAATACGATGCAGGAAGCCATGACAATGGCACACCAAATCATGGACCAGATCACAGAGAGTTCGATTAAGGCACCAATTACCGAAGTCAAGACAAATGAAGGAAAGAAGAAATGGGAAGACTATAAGGGCAAAAGTACTCACCTGAAGAAGCAAGAAACTTTTAAAGGTAAACAAGATGGGGCAACTGCTAGTCCAAACTATAAGGGACCCCATCCGTTCTGCAAAAGATGTTACACACATCATGCAGGTTATTGCCAAGTGGTCTGTGATAAGTGCAACAAGAAAGGACATGTGGCGAAAGATTGTTATGCCACCGTTTCTGAAGTAAAGACAAAACCGACCGATGTCAAGAAATGTTTTCGATCCGGGAAGCCTGGTCACTTTATAAATCAATGCCCTGATAAGGAGAAGAACAAAGAACCCGCACGTGGGAGGGCATTTAATGTTAGTGCCAGTGAAGCACGTGAGGATCCTAATCTTGTCACGGGTACGTTTACCGTTAATAATCAACTAGCTTCTATTATGTTTGATACGGGTGCTGATAGAAGTTATATGTGTAAAGACTTTAGTTCTAAACTAAAATGTGCATCATTGCCTCTAGACGATAAATATACTATTGAATTAGCTAATGGTAAACTGATAAAATCCGATAAAATTTGCCATGGTTGTGAAATAAATCTCGCTGGTGAAACCTTCAAAATCGATTTGATACCCGTAGAATTAGAAAGTTTTGATGTAATCGTTGGCAAGGACTGGATGTCCAAAACAAGAGCGGAAGTTATTTGCGCTGAGAAAGCGATCCGCATCCCTCGAAAGGATGAAACATCATTAATGATTTATGGGGAGAAGAGCAACTCGAAGCTGAACCTTATCAGCTGTATGAAGGCCCAGAAACTTATAAGAAAAGGTTGTTATGCTATTCTGGCACACGTAAAAAAGATCGATACTGAAGAAAGAAGCATTGATGACATGCCTGTTGTAAGAGAATATCCCGGAGTATTTCCAGAAGAATTACCGGGGCTACCTCCACACAGATGTGTAGAATTCCAGATTGATCTCGTACCAGGAGCCGCACCTGTAGCCCGATCCCCATATAGACTTGCACCTTCAGAAATGCAAGAATTATAAGACCAGTTGCAAGAATTATCGGACCGTGGATTTATTCGTCCCAGTTTTTCACCTTGGGGTGCTCCTATTCTGTTCTTCAAGAAGAAGGATGGGTCTATGAGAATGTGCATAGATTACCGAGAATTAAACAAATTAACGATCAAGAATCGGTACCCATTACCGAGGATTGATGATTTGTTTGATCAATTGCAAGGATCAAGTGTTTATTCTAAGATTGATCTACGCTCCGGATATCATCAGCTGAGAGTGAAGGAAGAAGATGTTCCTAAAATCGCGTTCAGAACCCGTTATGGTCACTATGAGTTTCTAGTCATACCTTTTGGATTGACTAATGCTCCAGCAGTATTCATGGATCTAATGAATCGCATCTGTAGACCGTATTTAGACAAATTTGTCATTGTTTTTATCGACGACATATTGATTTACTCGAAGAACAAGGAAGAACATGAGCAACACTTAAGACTGGTACTAGAGATACTCAAGAAAGAAGAATTGTACGCAAAATTTTCAAAGTGTGATTTTTGGTTACAAGAAGTACAGTTTTTGGGCCATGTTGTCAGTAAACATGGAATTAAAGTTGACCCTGCCAAGATCGAAGCCATTAGTAAATGGGAAACACCGAAGACTCCAACACAAATCCGCCAATTCTTAGGTCTTGCTGGTTACTACCGAAGATTCATTCAAGATTTCTCTTAAATCGCCAAACCCTTAACTGCATTGACTCAAAAGGGAAAGAAGTATGATTGGTCCACGGAACAAGAATCCTCATTCCAGTTATTAAAGAAGAAGTTAACGTCTGCACCCATTTTGTCATTACCGGAAGGAAATGATGATTTCGTGATCTATTGTGATGCTTCGCGCCAAGGTTTAGGATGTGTATTAATGCAACGCACAAAAGTTATCACATATGCCTCACGACAACTAAAAATTCATGAAAAGAACTATACGACGCACGATTTAGAACTTGGAGCAGTAGTTTTTGCACTCAAAATATGGAGACACTATCTATATGGCACCAAGTGTACAGTGTACACCGACCATAAGAGTCTTCAGCATATTTTTGATCAAAAACAACTCAATATAAGACAACGTCGCTGGGTAGAGTTGTTAAACGATTACGATTGTGAAATCCGTTACCACCCTGGAAAGGCTAATGTTGTAGCTGATGCCCTAAGTCGGAAAGAAAGAGTAAAACCTCTTAAGGTCCGAGCTTTGAACATTAAAATTTGTACTGATCTCACAAAGCAAATTCAAGCAGCACAGTTAGAGGCTTTAAAAGCAGAAACCGAAAAAGGCGAAATGGGCAAAGGGTTAGAAAAACAACTTGAAGTAAAAGTCGATGGAACCCTGTATTTTGCTAATAGGATATGGGTACCAAAATATGGTAACCTAAGGCAACTAGTACTGGATGAAGCACATAAAATGAGGTACTCAATTCACCCAGAAAACGGGAAAATGTACCACGATCTCAAGAAGTTCTATTGGTGGCCTAATATGAAGACAGAAATTGCTACTTATGTAAGCAAATGTTTGACATGTGCGAAGGTCAAAGCTGAGCACCAAAAGCCGTTAGGATTACTGCAACAACCAGAAATTCCGCAGTGAAAATGGGAAAGAATAACCATGGATTTCATTACGAAATTGCCAAGGACTACAAGTAGTCATGATACTATTTGGGTGATAGTTGACCGTCTAACTAAATCAGCTCACTTCCTACCAATAAAGGAGACAGACAGTATGGAGAGATTAGCACGCCTATATTTGAAAAAAGTAGTTTACAGGCATGGTGTACCTATCTCCATCATATCTGATCGCGACACCCGATTCACATCACGTTTCTGGCAGTCATTACAAAAAGCATTGAGAACTCGATTGTACTGACCCGAACTTTTCCATGTTTATATACAGTAATTGAGATTGATATTTACATGACTAAATGTTTCCAATCTGTTAAGCAATCAAACTTGTTAAGACTTGATTAAATGAAATAAGTTTCATATAGACAATTGATCACCCATGTTGACCGGCGATTCACGAACGTTACAAAATTGTAAAAAACTACATGTTGTGGTATATATATAGACATATATATATGGTTGACATAAGATTATGATGAGTAAGTATCGCACTAAGTATATTAACAATGTGTGATATACATAAGAAATGAGATTACTAAGTTAAGAAACTCGAAATGATATATATAACGATTATCGTTATGATAACGTCTACTAAATACATATGTATCATATTAAGATATTGATACTGTAGTGACCCGAACTTTTCCATGTTTATATATATATATTAAATGAAATTGTTATTTACATGATTAAGTGTTTCCAACATGTTAAGCAATCAAACTTGTTAAGACTTGATTAATTGAAATAGGTTTCATATAGACAATTGACCACCCAAGTTGACCGGTGATTCACGAACGTTAAAACTTGTAAAAACTATACGATAACATATATATGGTTATATATATAGTTAACAAGATTTTATTATAAGTATGTATCTCATTAGGTATTTTAAGAAACTCAAAAACGATATATATAACGATTATCGTTATAACAACGTCTACTAGGTACATATGAATCATATTAAGATATTGATACACTTGGTTAATTATGTTAAATGATAAGTAAATATATTATTAAGTGTATTAACAATGAAATACATATGTAAAAATAAGACTACTAACTTAATGATTTCGAAACGAGACATATATGTAACGATTATCGTTGTAACGACATTTAACTGTATACATATCATACTAAGATATATTATATATCATAATATCATGATAATATAACAATTTAACATCTCATTTGTTACAATAAACAATGGGTTAACAACATTCAATAAGATCGTTAACCTAAAGGTTTCAAAACAACATTTACATGTAACGACTAACGATGACTTAACGACTCAGTTAAAATGTATATACATGTAGTGTTTTAATATGTATTTATACACTTTTGAAAGACTTCAATACACTTATCAAAATACTTCTACTTAACAAAAATGCTTACAATTACATCCTGGTTCAGTTTCATCAACAATTCTACTCGTATGCACCCGTATTCGTACTCGTACAATACACAGATTTTAGATGTATGTGCTATTGGTATATACACTCCAATGATCAGCTCTTAGCAGCCCATGTGAGTCACCTAACACATGTGGGAACCATCATTTGGCAACTAGCATGAAATATCTCATAAAATTACAAAAATATGAGTAACCATTCATGACTTATTTACATGAAAACAAAATTACATATCCTTTATATCTAATCCATACACCAACGACCAAAAACACCTACAAATACTTTCATTCTTCAATTTTCTTCATCTAATTGATCTCTCTCAAGTTCTATCTTCAAGTTCTAAGTGTTCTTCATAAATTCTACAAGTTCTAGTTACATAAAATCAAGAATACTTTCAAGTTTGCTAGCTCACTTCCAATCTTGTAAGGTGATCATCCAACCTCAAGAAATCTTTGTTTCTTACAGTAGGTTATCATTCTAATACAAGGTAATAATCATATTCAAACTTTGGTTCAATTTCTATAACTATAACAATCTTATTTCAAGTGATAATCTTACTTGAACTTGTTTTCGTGTCATGATTCTGCTTCAAGAACTTCGAGCCATCCAAGGATCCGTTGAAGCTAGATCCATTTTTCTCTTTTCCAGTAGGTTTATCCAAGGAACTTAAGGTAGTAATGATGTTCATAACATCATTCGATTCATACATATAAAGCTATCTTATTCGAAGGTTTAAACTTGTAATCACTAGAACATAGTTTAGTTAATTCTAAACTTGTTCGCAAACAAAAGTTAATCCTTCTAACTTGACTTTTAAAATCAACTAAACACATGTTATATATCTATATGATATGCTAACTTAATGATTTAAAACCTGGAAACACGAAAAACACCGTAAAACCGGATTTACGCCGTCGTAGTAACACCGCGGGCTGTTTTGGGTTAGTTAATTAAAAACTATGATAAACTTTGATTTAAAAGTTGTTATTCTGAGAAAATGATTTTTATTATGAACATGAAACTATATCCAAAAATTATGGTTAAACTCAAAGTGGAAGTATGTTTTCTAAAATGGTCATCTAGACGTCGTTCTTTCGACTGAAATGACTACCTTTACAAAAACGACTTGTAACTTATTTTTCCGACTATAAACCTATACTTTTTATATTTAGATTCATAAAATAGAGTTCAATATGAAACCATAGCAATTTGATTCACTCAAAACGGATTTAAAATGAAGAAGTTATGGGTAAAACAAGATTGGATAATTTTTCTCATTTTAGCTACGTGAAAATTGGTAACAAATCTATTCCAACCATAACTTAATCAACTTATATTGTATATTATGTAATCTTGAGATACCATAGACACGTATACAATGTTTCGACCTATCATGTCGACACATCTATATATATTTCGGAACAACCATAGACACTCTATATGTGAATGTTGGAGTTAGCTATACAGGGTTGAGGTTGATTCCAAAATATATATAGTTTGAGTTGTGATCAATACTGAGATACGTATACACTGGGTCGTGGATTGATTCAAGATAATATTTATCGATTTATTTCTGTACATCTAACTGTGGACAACTAGTTGTAGGTTACTAACGAGGACAGCTGACTTAATAAACTTAAAACATCAAAATATATTAAAAGTGTTGTAAATATATTTTGAACATACTTTGATATATATGTATATATTTTATAGGTTCGTGAATCAACCAGTGGCCAAGTCTTACTTCCCGACGAAGTAAAAATCTGTGAAAGTGAGTTATAGTCCCACTTTTAAAATCTAATATTTTTGGGATGAGAATACATGCAGGTTTTATAAATGATTTACAAAATAGGTACAAGTAGGTGAAACTACATTCTATGGTTGAATTATCGAAATCGAATATGCCCCTTTTTATTAAGTCTGGTAATCTAAGAATTAGGGAACAGACACCCTAATTGACGCGAATCCTAAAGATAGATCTATTGGGCCTAACAAACCCCATCCAAAGTACCGGATGCTTTAGTACTTCGAAATTTATATCATATCCGAAGGGTGTCCCGGAATGATGGGGATATTCTTATATATGCATCTTGTTAATGTCGGTTACCAGGTGTTCACCATATGAATGATTTTTATCTCTATGTATGGGATGTGTATTGAAATATGAAATCTTGTGGTCTATTATTATGATTTGATATATATAGGTTAAACCTATAACTCACCAACATTTTTGTTGACGTTTTAAGCATGTTTATTCTCAGGTGATTATTAAGAGCTTCTGCTGTCGCATACTTAAATAAGGACGAGATTTGGAGTCCATGCTTGTATGATATTGTGTAAAAACTGCATTCAAGAAACTTATTTTGTTGTAACATATTTGTATTGTAAACCATTATGTAATGGTCGTGTGTAAACAGGATATTTTAGATTATCATTATTTGATAATCTACGTAAAGCTTTTTAAACCTTTATTGATGAAATAAAGGTTGTGGTTTGTTTTAAAATGAATGCAGTCTTTGAAAAACTTCTCATATAGAGGTCAAAACCTCGCAACGAAATCAATTAATATGGAACGTTTTTAATCAATAAGAACGGGACATTTCAGTTGGTATCCGAGCGTTGGTCTTAGAGAACCAGAAAATTTGCATTAGTGTGTCTTATCGAGTTTGTTAGGATGCATTAGTGAGTCTGGACTTCGACCGTGTTTTCTTTAAAAATGATTGCTTAACATTTTTGTTGGAAACTATATATTTTTAACATATGAATATTATGTGATATATTAATCTCTTAACGTGTTTGATATTATGTGATAGATGTCTACCTCTAGACCAAGTCCCATTGACTCACCTAATAATAATGAAGAGTCAAATGTAAATTGGAATGATTCGTGGACTGATTCACAAGTTCCCGAAGAGGAACCGGAAGAAGAGTCGGAACCGGAAGAAGAATCGGAACCGGAAGAAGAATCGGAACCGGATGAAGAAATAGAACTGGTGGGGGAAATAATAAAACGGTTAAGTAAAAGAAAATCCTCAACCAACCGACCAAGGTTAATTATGGTCAATGGTGTTTCCGCCAAGGAAGCAAAATATTGGGAGGATTACCAATTCTCCGATGAATCGGATTCCGACGAGAATTCCGATGATGTTATAGAAATTACCCCAACTGAATTTAAAAAGGCAAAAGAAAATAATAAGGGAAAGGGCATAAAAATAGAGAAATCTAATTCCAACCCCGATGAACTTTATATGTATCGTCAACCCCCGAAGTCCTTAAGTTGTAACAATGATCCGGGAACCTCTAAACCACCAGGTTTTTCTAAACCGTTGTGGAAAACGACAGTTAGTATTAGGGGAACATCATATATCCCTAGAAACTTGGCAAAACGAACCAAAACCGAAGAAGAAGAAACGAGCGAGTCGGAATAAGATAGTTGTATTCGTGTGGTGTAATATATGTAATATAGTGTGTTTATGCTTTATGATATATGTAAAAATTGCTTGTATTAATAAGTATTTTTTTATGAATCTAACTCTTGTCTATTTTACTGTATAAAAACACAAAATGGATAGACAACCCAATATTTTAAGAGACCTACCCGGAGACATGATTGATGAAATCTTGTCTAGAGTCGGTCAGAATTCCTCGGCACAACTATTTAAGGCGAGATCAGTTTGTAAGACATTCGAATAACGTTCCAAGAATACCTTGGTTTATAAAAGGCTTTCGTTTGAAAGATGGGGGATATCACATTGGGAAATCCATAAGTTACGATGTGTTTACTTTGACGCATATATTGCGGGGAACCCAAATGCTATTTTACGCAACGGATTAAGAAATTATTTTGACTCAATATATCCGAATATAGGACTTCGTGATTTAGAAAAAGCGGCTAACATGCAACATAAAGAAGCATGTTATGCTTATGGGTTAGTAATGTTCGCTTCTCACCAAAGTGAGAACAAGAACATCGGGCTACAACTATTAAACAAAACATTCCCACAAGTGACGGAGTCGGTAATTGGGGTAAGAAATGAGGTTTTTAGGTTATTACGAGACTGTTGGTCATTACGTAACCCTCGTCCCTTTGACGACGTTACAACACGCTGTCTTATCAACAGCCATAACGGTTATGTTCCACAAGACCAAGGATGGGAAGTAGTCCTAGTAAAACCAGAATGCATGACTTGTTTCTGGACGTATGAATTACGTGTCTTTTTTGCCTTTGCTGAACGACTTGTGTACTAGCTAGAATTATCTTCACAACTATCTTGTATCAAAGTTATCGTGTGCTATATTTCATGCTTTATGTAAAATAAGCGGTATTGTAAGTTTGTAAAATATTGTATAAAAGTTTGAACGCGAAATATTATTATAATCAGTTTTTCATATAGAATTGTAGTAGTTGAATTGTATATTAGCTACTAAGTATGAACTTAACGGGTAGGTACTACCCGAATTTAAACTTATAAAATGCTAATATGAAGAAAAAGCTTTTATAAATGAGTTCATATTATGCTACGAGATACTATTGACTACTCTTAATATTCTGTATGATTAACTTGTTTCATTTGACTATTTGAAGGAAATGGCACCGACTACTCGACAAACCTTGAATATGAGCGAAGAGGAATTCCGTGCCTTTCTTGCTTCAAACATAGCCGCAGTACAGGCTGCGCTACATACCAACAATAACCTTGGATCTAGCAGTACAGGAAATCGTGTAGGATGCACCTACAAAGAATTCACTGCCTGCAAACCTTTGGAATTTGATGGAACCGAAGGACCGATCGGATTGAAACGGTGGACCGAGAAGGTCGAATCGGTGTTTGCAATAAGTAAGTGTACTTAAGAGGACAAAGTGAAGTACGCTACGCATACCTTCACAGGTTCTGCGTTAACATGGTGGAATACCTATCTAGAGCAAGTGGGACAAGATGATGCGTACGCACTACCGTGGTCAGCATTCAAGCACTTGATGAACGAGAAGTACCGTCCCAGAACTGAGGTCAATAAGCTCAAGACAGAACTTAGAGGGTTACGAACCCAAGGATTTGATATTTCCACGTACAAAATAAGATTCACATAATTGTGCCTATTGTGTCCGGGAGCATTCGAAGATGAGGAAGAGAAGATCGACGCGTTTGTGAAAGGATTACCGGAAAGAATCCAAGAAGATATAAGTTCACACGAGCCCGCCTCCATACAACAGGCATGTAGAATGGCTCACAAACTAGTGAGCCAGATTGAAGAAAGAATTAAAGAACAGACTGCTGAAGAGGCTAATGTGAAGCAAGTCAAAAGAAAGTCGGAGGAAAACGGTGATAAGAATCACCAATACAACAACAACAGCAATTACAACAATAATCGCAACAATTATCCCAACAATCGCAACATCAATCGCAACTACAACAAATGGCCCAACAACAACAACAACAACAACAACAACAACAACAACAACAACAACAACAACAACAACAACAACAACAGCAGCAACTACAACAATCATCCCAACAACAATAATAACCGCAACAACAACACAATCAGAAGCAGCTATGCCAAAGGTGTGAAAAGTATCACTCGGGGTTCTGCACCAAATTTTGCAACAAGTGTAAAAGAAATGGTCATAGCGCGGCGAAGTGTGAGGTCTACGAACCATGGGTTAATAGAACGAAAGGAACAAATGGTGTCGGAACGAGTAATGGCGGAGCAAGTAGTGTCGGAGCAAGTTATGCCAATGTAGTTTGTTATAAATGTGGAAAACCGGGCCACATTATTAGAAATTTCCCGAACCAGGAGAACACAAATGGACAAGGCTGCGGAAGAGTTTTCAATATTAATGCGGCAGAGGCACAGGAAGACCCGGAGCTTGTTACGGGTACGTTTCTTATTGATAATAAATCTGCTTACGTTTTATTTGATTCGGGTGCGGATAGAAGCTATATGAGTAGAGATTTTTGTGGTAAATTAAGTTGTCCATTGACGCCTTTGGATAGTAAATTTTTACTCGAATTAGCAAATGGTAAATTAATTTCAGCAGATAATATATGTCGGAATCGAGAAATTAAACTGGTTAGCGAAACATTTAAGATTGATTTGATACCAGTAGAGTTAGGGAGTTTTGATGTGATAATCGGTATGGACTGGTTGAAAGAAGTGAAAGCAGAGATCGTTTGTTACAAAAATGCAATTCGCATTATACGAGAAAAAGGAAAACCCTTAATGGTGTACGGAGAAAAGGGCAACACGAAGCTACATCTTATTAGTAATTTGAAGGCACAAAAACTAATAAGAAAAGGTTGCTATGCTGTTCTAGCACACGTCGAGAAAGTACAAACTGAAGAAAAGAGCATCAATGATGTTCCCATTGCAAAAGAATTTCCCGATGTATTTCCGAAAGAATTACCGGGATTACCCCCACATCGATCCGTTGAATTTCAAATAGATCTTGTACCAGGAGCTGCACCAATAGCTCGTGCTCCTTACAAACTCGCACCCAGCGAGATGAAAGAACTGCAAAGCCAATTACAACAACTTTTAGAGTGTGGTTTCATTCGACCAAGCACATCACCGTGGGGAGCTCCTGTTTTGTTTGTCAAGAAGAAAGATGGTACATTCAGGTTGTGTATCGACTACCGAGAGTTGAACAAACTTACCATCAAGAACCGCTACCCACTACCGAGAATCGACGACTTATTTGATCAACTACAAGGCTCGTCTGTTTATTCAAAGATTGACTTACGTTCCGGGTATCATCAAATGCGGGTGAAAGAAGATGATATTCCAAAGACTGCTTTCAGAACACGTTACGGTCATTACGAGTTTATGGTCATGCCGTTTGGTTTAACTAATGCACCAGCTGTGTTCATGGACCTTATGAACCGAGTGTGTGGACCATACCTTGACAAGTTTGTCATTGTTTTCATTGATGACATACTTATTTACTCAAAGAATGACCAAGAACACGGTGAACATTTGAGAAAAGTGTTAGAAGTATTGAGGAAGGAAGAATTGTACGCTAAGTTTTCAAAGTGTGCATTTTGGTTGGAAGAAGTTCAATTCCTCGGTCACATAGTGAACAAAGAAGGTATTAAGGTGGATCCGGCAAAGATAGAAACTGTTGAAAAGTGGGAAACCCCAAAAAACTCCGAAACACATACGCCAGTTTTTAGGACTAGCTGGTTACTACAGAAGGTTCATCCAAGACTTTTCCAAAATAGCAAAACCCTTGACTGCATTAACGCATAAAGGGAAGAAATTTGAATGGAATGATGAACAAGAGAAAGCGTTTCAGTTATTGAAGAAAAAGCTAACTACGGCACCTATATTGTCATTGCCTGAAGGGAATGATGATTTTGTGATTTATTGTGACGCATCAAAGCAAGGTCTCGGTTGTGTATTAATGCAACGAACGAAGGTGATTGCTTATGCGTCTAGACAATTGAAGATTCATGAACAAAATTATATGACGCATGATTTGGAATTAGGCGCGGTTGTTTTTGCATTAAAGACTTGGAGGCACTACTTATATGGGGTCAAAAGTATTATATATACCGACCACAAAAGTCTTCAACACATATTTAATCAGAAACAACTGAATATGAGGCAGCGTAGGTGGATTGAATTGTTGATTGATTACGATTTTGAGATTCGTTACCACCCGGGGAAGGCAAATGTGGTAGCCGATGCCTTGAGCAGGAAGGACAGAGAATCCATTCGAATAAAATCTATGAATATAATGATTCATAATAACCTTACTACTCAAATAAAGGAGGCGCAACAAGGAGTTTTAAAAGAGGGAAATTTAAAGGATGAAATACCCAAAGGATCGGAGAAGCATCTTAATATTCGGGAAGACGGAACCCGGTATAGGGCTGAAAGGATTTGGGTACCAAAATTTGGAGATATGAGAGAAATGGTACTTAGAGAAGCTCATAAAACCAGATACTCAATACATCTTGGAACGGGGAAGATGTACAAGGATCTCAAGAAACATTTTTGGTGGCCGGGTATGAAAGCTAATGTTGCTAAATACGTAGGAGAATGTTTGACGTGTTCTAAGGTCAAAGCTGAGCATCAGAAACCATCAGGTCTACTTCAACAACCCGAAATCTCGGAATGGAAATGGGAAAACATTACCATGGATTTCATCACTAAATTGCCAAGGACTGCAAGTAGTTTTGATACTATTTGGGTAATAGTTGATCGTCTCACCAAATCAGCACAATTCCTACCAATAAGAGAAGATGACAAGATGGAGAAGTTAGCACGACTGTATTTGAAGGAAGTCGTCTCCAAAGATGGAATACCAATCTCTATTATCTCTGATAGGGATGTCAGATTTATTTCAAGATTCTGGCAGACATTACAGCAAGCATTAGGAACTCGTCTAGACATGAGTACTGCCTATCATCCACAAACTGATGGGCAGAGTGAAAGGACGATACAAATGCTTGAAGACATGCTACGAGCATGTGTTATTGATTTCGGAAACAGTTGGGATCGACATCTACCGTTAGCAGAATTTTCCTACAACAACAGCTACCATTCAAGCAATGAGATGGCGCCGTTTGAAGCACTTTATGGTAGAAAGTGCAGGTCTCTGATTTGTTGGAGTGAAGTGGGGGATAGACAGATTACGGGTCCGGAGATTATACAAGAAACTACCGAGAAGATCATCCAAATTCAACAAAGATTGAAAACCGCCCAGAGTCGACAAAAGAGCTATGCGGACAGTAAAAGAAAAGATATAGAGTTTGAAATTGGAGAAATGGTCATGCTTAAGGTTTCACCTTGGAAAGGCGTTGTATTATTTGGTAAACGGGGGAAACTAAATCCAAGGTACATTGGACCATTCAAGATTATAGATCGTGTCGGACCAGTAGCTTACCAACTGGAGCTACCTCAACAACTCGCGGCTGTACATAACACTTTCCACGTCTCAAATTTGAAGAAATGTTTTGCTAAAGAAGATCTCACTATTCCGTTGGACGAAATCCAACTCAATGAAAAACTTCAATTCATTGAAGAACCCGTCGAAATAATGGATCGTGAGGTTAAGAGACTTAAACAAAACAAGATACCGATTGTTAAGGTTCGATGGAATGCTCGTAGAGGAACCGAGTTCACCTGGGAGTGTGAAGATCAGACGAAGAAGAAATAGCAGCATTTATTTCCAGAAGATACGTCAACATCTCCAACTGCTTAAAATTTCGGGACGAAATTTATTTAACGGGTAGGTACTGTAGTGACCCGAACTTTTCCATGTTTATATATATATTAAATGAAATTGTTATTTACATGATTAAGTGTTTCCAACATGTTAAGCAATCAAACTTGTTAAGACTTGATTAATTGAAATAGGTTTCATATAGACAATTGACCACCCAAGTTGACCGGTGATTCACGAACGTTAAAACTTGTAAAAACTATACGATGACATATATATGGTTATATATATAGTTAACATGATTTTATTATAAGTATGTATCTCATTAGGTATTTTAACAATGAGTTATATACATAAAAATGAGACTATTAAATTAAGAAACTCGAAAACGATATATATAACGATTATCGTTATAACAACGTCTTACTAGGTACATATGAATTATATTAATATATTGATACACTTGGTTAATTATGTTAAATTATAATTAAATATATTATTAAGTGTATTAACAAAGAAATACATATGTAAAAATAAGACTACTAACTTAATGATTTCGAAACGAGACATATATGTAACGATTATCGTTGTAACGACATTTAACTGTATATATATCATACTAAGATATATTATATATCATAATATCATGATAATATAACAATTTAACATCTCATTTGATACAATAAACAATGGGTTAACAACATTCAACAAGATCGTTAACCTAAAGGTTTCAAAACAACATTTACATGTAACGACTAACGATGACTTAACGACTCAGTTAAAATGTATATACATGTAGTGTTTTAATATGTATTTATACACTTTTGAAAAACTTCAATACACTTATCAAAATACTTCTACTTAACAAAAATGCTTACAATTACATCCTCGTTCAGTTTCATCAACAATTCTACTCGTATGCACCTGTATTCGTACTCGTACAATACACAGCTTTTAGATGTATGTACTATTGGTATATACACTCCAATGATCAGCTCTTAACAGTCCATGTGAGTCACCTAACACTTGTGGGAACCATCATTTGGCAACTAGCATGAAATATCTCATAAAATTACAAAAATATGAGTAATCATTCATGACTTATTTACATGAAAACAAAATTACATATCCTTTATATCTAATCCATACACCAACGACCAAAAACACCTACAAACACTTTCATTCTTCAATTTTCTTCATCTAATTGATCTGTCTCAAGTTTTATCTTCAAGTTCTAAGTGTTCTTCATAAATTCTACAAGTTCTAGTTACATAAAATCAAGAATACTTTCAAGTTTGCTAGCTCACTTCCAATCTTGTAAGGTGATCATCCAACCTCAAGAAATCTTTATTTCTTACAGTAGGTTATCATTCTAATACAAGGTAATAATCATATTCAAACTTTGGTTCAATTTCTATAACTATAACAATCTTATTTTAGGTGATAATCTTACTTGAACTTGTTTTCATGTCATGATTCTGCTTCAAGAACTTCGAGTCATCCAAGGATCCGTTGAAGCTAGATCCATTTTTCTCTTTTCCAGTAGGTTTATCCAAGGAACTTAAAGTAGTAATGATGTTCATAATATCATTCGATTCATACATATAAAGCTATCTTATTCGAAGGTTTAAACTTGTAATCACTAGAACATAGTTTAGTTAATTCTAAACTTGTTCGCAAACAAAAGTTAATCCTTCTAAATTGACTTTTAAAATCAACTAAACACATGTTCTATATCTATATGATATTCTAACTTAATGATTTAAAATCTGGAAACACGAAAAACACCGTAAAACCGGATTTACGCCGTCGTAGTAACACCGCGGGCTGTTTTGGGTTAGTTAATTAAAAACTATGATAAACTTTGATATAAAAGTTGTTATTCTGAGAAAATGATTTTTATTATGAACATGAAACTATATCCAAAAATTATGGTTAAACTCAAAGTGGAAGTATGTTTTCTAAAATGGTCATCTAGACGTCGTTCTTTCGACTGAAATGACTACCTTTACAAAAACGACTTGTAACTTATTTTTTCAACTATAAACCTATACTTTTTCTGTTTAGATTCATAAAATAGAGTTCAATATGAAACCATAGCAATTTGATTCACTCAAAACGGATTTAAAATGAATAAGTTATGGGTAAAACAAGATTGGATAATTTTTCTCATTTTAGCTACGTGAAAATTGGTAACAAAACTATTCCAACCATAACTTAATCAACTTATATTGTATATTATGTAATCTTGAGATACCATAGACACGTATACAATGTTTCGACCTATCATGTCGACACATCTATATATATTTCGGAACAACCATAGACACTCTATATGTGAATGTTGGAGTTAGCTATACAGGGTTAAGGTTGATTCCAAAATATATATAGTTTGAGTTGTGATCAATACTGAGATACGTATACACTGGGTCGTGGATTGATTCAAGATAATATTTATCGATTTATTTCTGTACATCTAACTGTGGACAACTAGTTGTAGGTTACTAACGAGGACAGCTGACTTAATAAACTTAAAACATCAAAATATATTAAAAGTGTTGTAAATATATTTTGAACATACTTTGATATATATGTATATATTTTATAGGTTCGTGAATCAACCAGTGGCCAAGTCTTACTTCCCGACGAAGTAAAAATCTGTGAAAGTGAGTTATAGTCCCACTTTTAAAATCTAATATTTTTGGGATGAGAATACATGCAGGTTTTATAAATGATTTACAAAATAGACACAAGTACGTGAAACTACATTCTATGGTTGAATTATCGAAATCGAATATGCCCCTTTTTATTAAGTCTGGTAATCTAAGAATTAGGGAACAGACACCCTAATTGACGCGAATCCTAAAGATAGATCTATTGGGCCTAACAAACCCCATCCAAAGTACCGGATGCTTTAGTACTTCGAAATTTATATCATATCCGAAGGGTGTCCCGGAATGATGGGGATATTCTTATATATGCATCTTGTTAATGTTGGTTACCAGGTGTTCACCATATGAATGATTTTTATCTCTATGTATGGGATGTGTATTGAAATATGAAATCTTGTGGTCTATTATTATGATTTGATATATATAGGTTAAACCTATAACTCACCAACATTTTTGTTGACGTTTTAAGCATGTTTATTCTCAGGTGATTATTAAGAGCTTCCGCTGTCACATACTTAAATAAGGACGAGATTTGGAGTCCATGCTTGTATGATATTGTGTAAAAACTGCATTCAAGAAACTTATTTTGTTGTAACATATTTGTATTGTAAACCATTATGTAATGGTCGTGTGTAAACAAGATATTTTAGATTATCATTATTTGATAATCTACGTAAAGCTTTTTAAACCTTTATTGATTAAATAAAGGTTATGGTTTGTTTTAAAATGAATGCAGTCTTTGAAAAAGTCTCATATAGAGGTCAAAACCTCGCAACGAAATCAATTAATATGGAACGTTTTTAATCAATCAGAACGGGACATTTCAAATACACTATATTTAACATGATAAAATGATATTTAAATATATCATTAAGTGTGTTAACAATGAACTACATATGTAAAAACAAGACTACTAACCCAAGAATTACGAAACGAGACTTATAGGTAACTATTATCGTTGTAACGATATTTTAATGTATATATCATATTAAGAGATATTCATACATCATAATATCATGATAATATAATAATTTAACATCTCATTTGATATAATAAACATTGGGTTAACAACATTAATTGAGATCGTTAATTTAAAGGTTTCAAAACAACACTTACATGTAACAACTAACGAAGACTTAACGACTCCATTAGAATGTATATACATGTTGTGTTTTGATATGTATTCTTACACTTTTGAAAGACTTCAAGACACATATCAAAATACTTCTACTTAACAAAAATTCTTACAATTACATCCTCGTTCAGTTTCATCAACAATTCTACTCGTATGCACCCGTATTCGTACTCGTACAATACACAGCTTTTAGATGTATGTACTATTGCTATATACACTCCAATGATCAGCTCTTAGCAGCCCATGTGAGTCACCTAACATATGTGGGAACCATCATTTAGCAACTAGCATGAAATATCTCATAAAATTACAAAAATATGAGTAATCATTCATGACTTATTTACATGAAAACAAAATTACACATCCTTTATATCTAATCCATATACCAACGACCAAAAACACCTACAAACACTTTCATTCTTCAATTTTCTTCATCTAAGTGATATCTCTCAAGTTCTATCTTCAAGTTCTAAGTGTTCTTCATAAATTCTACAAGTTCTAGTTTCATAAAATCAAGAATACTTCCAAGTTTGCTAGCTTACTTTCAATCTTGTAGAGTGATCATCCAACCTCAAGAAATCTTTCTTATTTACAGTAAGATATCTTTCTAATACAAGGTAATACTCATATTCAAACTTTGATTCAATTTCTATAACTATAACAATCTTATTTCGAGTGGAAATCTTACTTGAACTTGTTTTTCGTGTCATGATTCTGCTTTAAGAACTTTCAAGCCATCAAAGGATCCTTTGAAGCTAGATCCATTTTTCTCATTTCTAGTAGCTTTATCCAGAAAACTTGAGGTAGTAATGATGTTCATAACATCATTCGATTCATACATATAAAGCTATCTTATTCGGAGGTTTAAACTTGTAATCACTAGAACATAGTTTAGTTAATTCTAAACTTGTTCGCAAACAAAAGTTAATACTTCTAACTTGACTTTTAAAATCAACTAATCACATGTTCTATATCTATATGATATGCTAACTTAATGATTTAAAACCTGGAAACACGAAGAACACTGTAAAACCGGACATACGCCGTCGTAGTAACACCGCGGGCTGTTTTGGGTTAGTTAATTAAAAACTATGATAAACTTTGATTTAAAAGTTGTTCTTCTGGAAAAATGATTTTTCTTATGAACATGAAACTATATCCAAAAAATCATGGTTAAACTCAAAGTGGAAGTTTGTTTTCTAAAATGGTCATCTAGACGTCGTTCTTTCGACTGAAATGACTACCTTTACAAAAATGACTTGTAACTTATATTTCCGACTATAAACCTATACTTTTTCTGTTTCGATTCATAAAATAGAGTTCAATATGAAACCATAGCAATTTGATTCACTCAAAACGGATTTAAAATGAAGAAGTTATGGGTAAACAAGATTGGATAATTTTTCTTGTTGTAGCAACGTGAAAATTGGTAACAAATCTATATTAATCATATCCTAGCTAACTTATATTGTATTATACATGTATTCTAATATATTATGTAATCTTGGGATACCATAGACACGTATGCAAATGTTTTGACATATCATATCGACCCATGTGTATATATTATTTGGAACAACCATAGACACTATATATGCAGTAATGTGGGAGTTAGCTATACAGGGTTGAGGTTGATTCCAAAAATATATATACTTTGAGTTGTGATCTAGCCTGAGACGTGTATGCACTAGGTCGTGGATTGATTCAAGATAATATATATCAATTTTTTTCTGTACATCTAACTTTGGACAGCTAACTTAATGAACTTAAAACATCAAAATGTATTAAAAGTGTTGTAAATATATTTTGAACATACTTTGATATATATGTACATATTTGTTATAGGTTCGTGAATCGACCAGTGGCCAAGTCTTACTTCCCGACGAAGTAAAAATCTGTGAAAGTGAGTTATAGTCCCACTTTTAAAATCTAATATTTTTGGGATGAGAATACATGCAGGTTTTATAAATGATTTACAAAATAGACACAAGTACGTGAAACTACATTCTATGGTTGAATTATCGAAATCGAATATGCCCCTTTTTATTAAGTCTGGTAATCTAAGAATTAGGGAACAAACACCCTAATTGACGCGAATCCTAAAGATAGATCTATTGGGCCTAAAAAACCCCATCCAAAGTACCGAATGCTTTAGTACTTCGAAATTTATATCATATCCGAAGGGTGTCCCGGAATGATGGGGATATTCTTATATATGCATCTTGTTAATGTCGGTTACCAGGTGTTCACCATATGAATGATTTTTATCTCTATGTATGGGATGTATATTGAAATATGAAATCTTGTGGTCTATTGTTACGATTTGATATATACAGGTTAAACCTATAACTCACCAACATTTTTGTTGACGTTTTAAGCATGTTTATTCTCAGGTGATTATTAAGAGCTTCCACTGTCGCATACTTAAATAAGGACAAGATTTGGAGTCCATGCTTGTATGATATTGTGTAAAAACTGCATTCAAGAAACTTATTTCGTTGTAACATATTTGTATTGTAAACCATTATGTAATAGTCGTGTGTAAATAGGATATTTTAGATTATCATTATTTGATAATCTACGTAAAGCTTTTTAAACCTTTATTGATGAAATAAAGGTTATGATTTATTTTAAAATGAATGCAGTCTTTGAAAAACGTCTCATATAGAGGTCAAAACCTCGCAACGAAATCAATTAATATGGAACGTTTTTAATCAATAAGAACGGGACATTTCAGTTGGTATCCGAGCGTTGGTCTTAGAGAACCAGAATTTTGCATTAGTGTGTCTTATCGAGTTTGTTAGGATGCATTAGTGAGTCTGGACTTCGACCGTGTTTACTTGAAAAATGATTGCTTAACAAATTTTGTTGGAAACTATATATTTTTAACATGTGAATATTATGTGATATATTAATCTCTTAACGTGTTTGATATTATGTGATAGATGTCTACCTCTAGAACAAGTCCCATTGACTCACCTAATAATAATGAAGAGTCAAATGTAAATTGGAATGATTCGTGGACTGATTCACAAGTTCCCGAAGAGGAACCGGAAGAAGAGTCGGAACCGGAAGAAGAATCGGAACCAGAAGAAGAATCGGAACCGGAAGAAGAAATAGAACCAGTGGGGGAAATAATAAAACGGTTAAGTAGAAGAAAATCCTCAACCAACCGACCAAAGTTAATTATGGTCAATGGTGTTTCCGCCAAGGAAGCAAAGTATTGGGAGGATTACCAATTCGACGATGAATCGGATCCCGACAAGGATTCCGATGATGTTATAGAAATTACCCCAACACAATTTAATAAGGCAAAAGAGAACAATAAGGGAAAGGGCATAAAAATAGAGAAATTTGATTCCAAACCCGATGAACTTTATATGTATCGTCAACACCCGTATTTCTTAAGTTGTAACAATAACTCAGGAACCTCTAAACCACCAGGTTTTTCTAAACCAATGTGGAAAACAACGGCTCCTATTAGGGGAACATCATATATCCCTAGAAACTTGGCAAAACGAACCAAAACCGAAGAAGAAGAAACGAGCGAGTCGGAATAAGATAGTTGTATTCGTGTGGTGTAATATATGGAATATAGCGTGCTTATGCTTTATGATATATGTAAAAATTTCTTGTATTAATAAGTATTTTTTTATGAATCTAACTCTTGTCTATTTTACAGTATAAAAACACAAAATGGATAGACAACCCAATATTTTAAGAGACCTACCCGGAGACATGATTGATGAAATCTTGTCTAGAGTTGGTCAGAATTCCTCGGCACAACTATTTAAGGCGAGATCAGTTTGTAAGACATTCGAAGAACGTTCCAAGAATGCCTTGGTTTATAAAAGGCTTTCGTTCGAAAGATGGGGGATATCACATTGGGAAATCCATAAGTTACGATGTGTTTACTTTGACGCATATATTGCGGGGAACCCAAATGCTATTTTACGTAACGGGTTAAGAAATTATTTTGACTCAATATATCTGAATATAGGACTTCGTGATTTAGAAAAAGCCGCTAACATGCAACATAAAGAAGCATGTTATGCTTACGGATTATCAATGTTCGCTTCTCACCAAAGTGAGAACAAGAACATCGGGCTACAACTATTAAACAAAACGTTCCCACAAGTGACGGAGTCGGTAATTGGGGTAAGAAATGAGGTTTTTAGATTGTTACGGGACTGTTGGACATTACGTAACCCTCGTCCCTTTGACGACATTACAACACGCTGTCTTATCAACGGCCATAACAGTTATGTTCTGTAGTGACCCGAACTTTTCCATGTTTATATATATTAATTGAGATTGATATTTACATGATTAAATGCTTCTAACATGTTAAGCAATCAAACTTGTTAAGACTTGATTAATTGAAATATGTTTCATATAGACAATTGACCACCCAAGTTGACCGGCGATTCATGAACGTTAAAACTTGTAAAAACGACATGACGATATATATATATATATATGGATATACATATGGTTAACATGAGATTATGATAAGTAAGTATCTCCATAAGTATATTAACAATGAGTTATATACATATAAACAAGACTACTAACTTAAGGATTTCAAAACGAGACATATATGTAACGATTATCGTTGTAACGACATTTAAATGTATATATATATATATATATATATCATATTAAGATATATTAAGATATCATAATATCATGATAATATAATAATTTAACATCTCATTAGATATAATAAACAATGGGGTAACAACATTAATTTAGATCGTTAACTTAAAGGTTTCAAAACAACACTTACATGTAACGACTAACGATGACTTAACGACTCAGTTAAAATGTATATACATGTAGTGTTTTAATATGTATTTATACACTTTTTAAAGACTTCAATACACTTATCAAAATACTTCTACTTAACAAAAATGCTTACAATTACATCCTCGTTCAGTTTCATCAACAATTCTACTCGTATGCACCCGTATTCGTACTCGTACAATACACAGCTTTTATATGTATGTACTATTGGTATATACACTCCAATGATCAGCTCTTAGCAGCCCATGTGAGTCACCTAACACATGTGGGAACCATCATTTGGTAACTAGCATGAAATATCTCATAAAATTACAAAAATATGAGTAATCATTCATGACTTATTTACATGAAAACAAAATTACATATCCTTTATATCTAATCCATACACCAACGACCAAAAACACCTACAAACACTTTCATTCTTCAATTTTCTTCATCTAATTGATCTCTCTCAAGTTCTATCTTCAAGTTCTAAGTGTTCTTCATATATTCTACAAGTTCTAGTTACATAAAATCAAGAATACTTTCAAGTTTGCTAGCTCACTTCCAATCTTGTAAGGTGATCATCCAACCTCAAGAAATCTTTGTTTCTTACAGTAGGTTATCATTCTAATACAAGGTAATAATCATATTCAAACTTTGGTTCAATTTCTATAACTATAACAATCTTATTTCAAGTGATGATCTTACTTGAACTTGTTTTCGTGTCATGATTCTGCTTCAAGAACTTCGAGCCATCCAAGGATCCGTTGAAGCTAGATCCATTTTTCTCTTTTCCAATAGGTTTATCCAAGGAACTTAAGGTAGTAATGAAGTTCATAACATCATTCGATTCATACATATAAAGCTATCTTATTCGAAGGTTTAAACTTGTAATCACTAGAACATAGTTTAGTTAATTCTAAACTTGTTCGCAAACAAAAGTTAATCCTTCTAACTTGACTTTTAAAATCAACTAAACACATGTTCTATATCTATATGATATGCTAACTTAATGATTTAAAACCTGGAAACACGAAAAACACCGTAAAATCGGATTTACGCCGTCGTAGTAACACCGCGGGCTGTTTTGGGTTAGTTAATTAAAAACTATGATAAACTTTGATTTAAAAGTTGTTATTCTGAGAAAATGATTTTTATTATGAACATGAAACTATATCCAAAAATTATGGTTAAACTCAAAGTGAAAGTATGTTTTCTAAAATGGTCATCTAGACGTCGTTCTTTCGACTGAAATGACTACCTTTACAAAAACGACTTGTAATTTATTTTTCCGACTATAAACCTATACTTTTTCTGTTTAGATTCATAAAATAGAGTTCAATATGAAACCATAGCAATTTGATTCACTCAAAACGGATTTAAAATGAAGAAGTTATGGGTAAAAGAAGATTGGATAATTTTTCTCATTTTAGCTACGTGAAAATTGGTAACAAATCTATTCCAACCATAACTTAATCAACTTGTATTGTATATTATGTAATCTTGAGATACCATAGACACGTATACAATGTTTCGACCTATCATGTCGACACATCTATATATATTTCGGAACAACCATAGACACTCTATATGTGAATGCTGGAGTTAGCTATACAGGGTTGAGGTTGATTCCAAAATATATATAGTTTGAGTTGTGATCAATACTGAGATACGTATACACTGGGTCGTGGAATGATTCAAGATAATATTTATCGATTTATTTCTGTACATCTAATTGTGGACAACTAGTTGTAGGTTACTAACAAGGACAGCTGACTTAATAAACTTAAAACATCAAAATATATTAAAAGTGTTGTAAATATATTTTGAACATACTTTGATATATATGTATATATTGTTATAGGTTCGTGAATCAACCAGTGGCCAAGTCTTACTTCCCGACGAAGTAAAAATCTGTGAAAGTGAGTTATAGTCCCACTTTTAAAATCTAATATTTTTGGGATGAGAATACATGCAGGTTTTATAAATGATTTACAAAATAGACACAAGTACGTGAAACTACATTCTATGGTTGAATTATCGAAATCGAATATGCCCCTTTTTATTAAGTCTGGTAATCTAAGAATTAGGGAACAGACACCCTAATTGACGCGAATCCTAAAGATAGATCTATCGGGCCCAACAAGCCCCATCCAAAGTACCGGATGCTTTAGTACTTCGAAATTTATATCATATCCGAAGGGTGTCCCGGAATGATGGGGATATTCTTATATATGCATCTTGTTAATGTCGGTTACCAGGTGTTCACCATATGAATGATTTTTATCTCTATGTATGGGATGTGTATTGAAATATGAAATCTTGTGGTCTATTATTATGATTTGATATATATAGGTTAAACCTATAACTCACCAACATTTTTATTGACGTTTTAAGCATGTTTATTCTCAGGTGATTATTAAGAGCTTCCGCTGTCGCATACTTAAATAAGGACGAGATTTGGAGTCCATGCTTGTATGATATTGTGTAAAAACTGCATTCAAGAAACTTTTTTTGTTGTAACATATTTGTATTGTAAACCATTATGTAATGGTTGTGTGTAAACAGGATATTTTAGATTATCATTATTTGATAATCTACGTAAAGCTTTTTAAACCTTTATTGATGAAATAAAGGTTATGGTTTGTTTTAAAATGAATGCAGTCTTTGAAAAACGTCTCATATAGAGGTCAAAACCTCGCAACGAAATCAATTAATATGGAACGTTTTTAATCAATAAGAACGGGACATTTCAGTTGGTATCCGAGCGTTGGTCTTAGAGAACCAGAATTTTGCATTAGTGTGTCTTATCTAGTTTGTTAGGATGCATTAGTGAGTCTGGACTTCAACCGTGTTTACTTGAAAAATGATTGCTTAACAAATTTTGTTGGAAACTATATATTTTTAACATGTGAATATTATGTGATATATTAATCTCTTAACGCGTTTGATATTATGTGATAGATGTCTACCTCTAGAACAAGTCCCATTGACTCACCTAATAATAATGAAGAGTCAAATGTAAATTGGAATGATTCGTGGACTGATTCACAAGTTCCCGAAGAGGAACCGGAAGAAGAGTCGGAACCGGAAGAAGAATCGGAACCGGAAGAAGAATCGGAACCGGATGAAGAAATAGAACTGGTGGGGGAAATAATAAAACGGTTAAGTAAAAGAAAATCCTCAACCAACCGACCAAGGTTAATTATGGTCAATGGTGTTTCCGCCAAGGAAGCAAAATATTGGGAGGATTACTAATTCTCCGATGAATCGGATTCCGACGAGAATTCCGATGATGTTATAGAAATTACCCCAACTGAATTTAAAAAGGCAAAAGAAAATAATAAGGGAAAGGGCATAAAAATAGAGAAATCTAATTCCAACCCCGATGAACTTTATATGTATCGTCAACCCCCGAAGTCCTTAAGTTGTAACAATGATCCGGGAACCTCTAAACCACCAGGTTTTTCTAAACCGTTGTGGAAAACGACACTTAGTATTAGGGGAACATCATATATCCCTAGAAACTTGGCAAAACGAACCAAACCCGAAGAAGAAGAAACGAGCGAGTCGGAATAAGATAGTTGTATTCGTGTGGTGTAATATATGTAATATAGTGTGCTTATGCTTTATGATATATGTAAAAATTGCTTGTATTAATAAGTATTTTTTTATGAATCTAACTCTTGTCTATTTTACAGTTTAAAAATACAAAATGGATAGACAACCCAATATTTTAAGAGACCTACCCGGAGACATGATTGATGAAATCTTGTCTAGAGTCGGTCAGAATTCCTCGGCACAACTATTTAAGGCGAGATCAGTTTGTAAGATATTCGAAGAACGTTCCAAGAATGTCTTGGTTTATAAGAGACTTTTGTTTGAAAGATGGGGGATATCACATTGGGAAACCCATAAGTTACGATGTGTTTACTTTGACGCATATATTGCGGGGAACCCAAATGCTATTTTACGCAACGGGTTAAGAAATTATTTTGACTCAATGTATCCGAATATAGGACTTCATGATTTAGAAAAAGCGGCTAACATGCAACATAAAGAAGCATGCTATGCTTACGGGTTAATAATGTTCGCTTCTCACCAAAGTGAGAAAAAGAACATCGGGCTACAGCTATTAAACAAAACGTTTCCACAAGTGACGGAGTCGGTAATAGGGGTAAGAAATGAGGTTTTTAGGTTGTTACGGGACTGTTGGACATTACGTAACCATCGTCCTTTTGACGACGTTACAACACGCTGTCTTATCAACGGCCATAACGGTTATGTTCCACAAGACCAAGGATGGGAAGTAATCCTAGTAAAACCAGAATGCATGACTTGTTTCTGGACGTATGAATTACGTGTCTTTATTGCCTTTGCTGAACGACTTGTGTACTAGCTAGAATTATCTTCACAACTATCTTGTATCAAAGTTATTGTGTGCTATATTTCATGCTTTATGTAAAATAAGCGGTATTGTAAGTTTGTAAAATATTGTATAAAAGTTTGAACGCGAAATATTATTATAATCAGTTTTTCATATAGAATTGTAGTAGTTGAATTGTATATTAGCTACTAAGTATGAACTTAACGGGTAGGTACTACCCGAATTTAAACTTATAAAATGCTAATATGAAGAAAAAGCTTTTATAAATGAGTTCATATTATGCTATGAAATACTATTAACTACTCTTAATATTCTGTATGATTAACTTGTTCCATTTGACTATTTTGAAGGAAATGGCACCAACTACTCGACACACCGTGAATATGAATGAAGAGGAATTCCGTACTTTTCTAGCTTCAAACACAGCCGCAGTACAGGCTGCGCTACATACCAACAATAACCTTGGATCTAGCAGTACATGAAATCGTGTAGGATGCACCTACAAAGAATTCACTGCCTGCAAACCTTTGGAATTTGATGGAACCGAAGGACCGATCGGATTGAAACGGTGGACCGAGAAGGTTGAATCGGTGTTTGCCATAAGTAAGTGTACTGAAGAGGACAAAGTGAAGTGCGCTACGCATACCTTCACAGGTTCTGCGTTAACATGGTGGAATACCTATCTAGAGCAAGTGGGACAAGATGATGCGTACGCACTACCGTGGTCAGCATTCAAGCACTTGATGAACGAGAAGTACCGTCCCAGAACCGAGGTCAATAAGCTCAAGACAGAACTTAGAGGGTTACGAACCCAAGGATTTGATATTACCACGTACGAAAGACGATTCACAGAATTGTGCCTATTGTGTCCGGGAGCGTTCGAAGATGAGGAAGAGAAGATCGACGCGTTTGTGAAAGGATTACCGGAAAGAATCCAAGAAGATATAAGTTCACATGAGCCCGCCTCCATACAACAGGCATGTAGAATGGCTCACAAACTAGTGAACCAGATTGAAGAAAGAATTAAAGAACAGACTGCTGAAGAGGCCAATGTGAAGCAAGTCAAAAGAAAGTGGGAGGAAAACGGTGATAAGAATCGCCAATACAGCAACAACAGCAATTACAACAATAATCGCAATAATTATCCCAACAATCGCAACATCAATCGCAACTACAACAAATGGCCCAACAACAACAACAACAACAACAACAACAACAGCAACTACAACAATCATCCCAACAACAATAACAACCGCAACAACAACAACAATCAGAAGCAGCTATGCCAAAGGTGTGAAAAGTATCACTCGGGGTTCTGCACCAAATTTTGCAACAAGTGTAAAAGAAATGGTCATAGCGCGGCGAAGTGTGAGGTCTACGGACCAGGGGTTAACAGAACGAAAGGAACAAATGGTGTCGGAACGAGTAATGGCAGAGCAAGTAGTGTCGGAGCAAGTTATGCCAATGTAGTTTGTTATAAATGTGGAAAACCGGGCCACATTATTAGAAATTGCCCGAACCAGGAGAACACGAATGGACAAGGCCGTGGAAGAGTTTTCAATATTAATGCGGCAGAGGCACAGGAAGACCCGGAGCTTGTTACGGGTACGTTTCTTATTGACAATAAATCTGCTTACGTTTTATTTGATTCGGGTGCGGATAGAAGCTATATGAGTAGAGATTTTTGTGCTAAATTAAGTTGTCCATTGACGCCTTTGGATAGTAAATTTTTACTCGAATTAGCAAATGGTAAATTAATTTCAGAAGATAATATATGTCGAAATCGAGAAATTAAACTGGTTAGCGAAACATTTAAGATTGACTTGATACCAGTAGAGTTAGGGAGTTTTGATGTGATAATCGGTATGGACTGGTTGAATGAAGTGAAAGCAGAGATCGTTTATTACAAAAATGCAATTCGCATTATACGAGAAAAAGGAAAACCCTTAATGGTGTACGGAGAAAAGGGCAACACGAAGCTACATCTTATTAGTAATTTGAAGGCACAAAAACTAATAAGAAATGGTTGCTATGCTGTTCTGGCACACGTCAAGAAAGTACAAGCTGAAGAAAAGAGCATCAATGATGTTCCCGTCGCAAAAGAATTTCCCGATGTATTTCCGAAAGAATTACCGGGACTACCTCCACATCGATCTGTTGAATTTCAAATAGATCTTGTACCAGGAGCTGCACCAATAGCTCGCGCTCCTTATAGACTCGCACCCAGCGAGATGAAAGAACTTGCAAAGCCAACTGCAAGAACTATTAGAACGTGGTTTCATTCGACCAAGCACATCACCATGGGGAGCTCCTGTTTTGTTTGTCAAGAAGAAAGATGGTACATTCAGGTTGTGTATCGACTACCGAGAGTTGAACAAACTTACCATCAAGAACCGCTACCCACTACCGAGAATCGACGACTTATTTGATCAACTACAAGGCTCGTCTGTTTATTCAAAGATTGACTTACGTTCCGGGTATCATCAAATGCGGGTGAAAGAAGATGATATTCCAAAGACTGCTTTCAGAACACGTTACGGTCATTACGAGTTTATGGTCATGCCGTTTGGTTTAACTAATGCACCAGCTGTGTTCATGGACCTTATGAACCGAGTGTGTGGGCCATATCTTGACAAGTTTGTCATTGTTTTCATCGATGACATACTTATTTACTCAAAGAATGATCAAGAGCACGAAGAACATTTGAGAAAAGTGCTAGAAGTATTGAGGAAAGAAAAACTGTACGCTAAGTTTTCAAAGTGTGCATTTTGGTTGGAAGAAGTTCAATTCCTCGGTTACATAGTGAACAAAGAAGGTATCCAGGTGGACCGGCAAAGATCGAAACCGTTGAAAAGTGGGAAACCCCAAAAACTCCAAAGCATATACGTCAATTTTTAGGACTAGCCGGTTACTACAGAAGGTTCATCCAAAACTTTTCCAGAATAGCGAAACCCTTGACTGCATTAATGCATAAAGGGAAGAAATTTGAATGGAATGATGAACAAGAGAAAGCGTTTCAGTTATGGAAGAAAAAGCTAACTACGGCACCTATATTGTCATTGCCTGAAGGGAATGATGATTTTGTGATTTATTGTGACGCATCAAAGCAAGGTCTCGGTTGTGTATTAATGCAACGAACGAAGGTGATTGCTTATGCGTCTAAACAATTGAAGATTCACGAACAAAATTATACGACGCATGATTTGGAATTAGGCACGGTTGTTTTTGCATTAAAGACTTGGAGGCACTACTTATATGGGGTCAAAAGTATTATATATACCGACCACAAAAGTCTTCAACACATATTTAATCAGAAACAACTGAATATGAGGCAGCGTAGGTGGATTGAATTGTTGAATGATTACGACTTTGAGATTCGTTACCACCAAGGAAAGGCAAATGTGGTAGCCGACGCCTTGAGCAGAAAGGACAGAGAACCCATTCGAGTAAAATCTATGAATATAATGATTCACACTAACCTTACTACTCAAATAAAGGAGGCGCAACAAGGAGTTTTAAAAAAGGGAAATTTAAAGGATGAAATACCCAAAGGATCGGATAAGCATCTTAATATTCGAGAAGACGGAACCCGGTATAGGGCTGAAAGGATTTGGGTACCAAAATTTGGAGATATGAGAGAAATGGTACTTAGAGAAGCTCATAAAACCAGATACTCAATACATCCTGGAACGGGGAAGATGTACAAGGATCTCAAGAAGCATTTTTGGTGGCCGGGTATGAAAGCCGATGTTGCTAAATACGTAGGAGAATGTTTGACGTGTTCTAAGGTCAAAGCTGAGCATCAGAAACCATCAGGTCTACTTCAACAACCCGAAATCCCGGAATGGAAATGGGAAAACATTACCATGGATTTCATCACTAAATTGCCAAGGACTGCAAGTGGTTTTGATACTATTTGGGTAATAGTTGATCGTCTCACCAAATCAGCACACTTCCTGCCAATAAGAGAAGATGACAAGATGGAGAAGTTAGCACGACTGTATTTGAAGGAAGTCGTCTCCAGACATGGAATACCAATCTCTATTATCTCTGATAGGGATGGCAGATTTATTTCAAGATTCTGGCAGACATTACAGCAAGCATTAGGAACTCGTCTAGACATGAGTACTGCCTATCATCCACAAACTGATGGGCAGAGCGAAAGGACGATACAAATGCTTGAAGACATGCTACGAGCATGTGTTATTGATTTCGGAAACAGTTGGGATCGACATCTACCGTTAGCAGAATTTTCCTACAACAACAGCTACCATTCAAGCATTGAGATGGCGCCGTTTGAAGCACTTTATGGTAGAAAGTACAGGTCTCCGATTTGTTGGAGTGAAGTGGGGGATAGACAGATTACGGGTCCGGAGATTATACAAGAAACTACCGAGAAGATCATCCAAATTCAACAACGGTTGAAAACCGCCCAAAGTCGACAAAAGAGCTACGCTGACATTAAAAGAAAAGATATAGAATTTGAAATTGGAGAGATGGTCATGCTTAAAGTTGCACCTTGGAAAGGCGTTGTTCGATTTGGTAAACGAGGGAAATTAAATCCAAGGTATATTGGACCATTCAAGATTATTGATCGTGTCGGACCAGTAGCTTACCGACTTGAGTTACCTCAACAACTCGCGACTGTACATAACACTTTCCACGTGTCGAATTTGAAGAAATGTTTTGCTAAAGAAGATCTCACTATTCCGTTAGATGAAATCCAAATCAACGAAAAACTTCAATTCATCGAAGAACCCGTCGAAATAATGGATCGTGAGGTTAAAAGACTTAAGCAAAACAAGATACCAATTGTTAAGGTTTGATGGAATGCTCGTAGAGGACCCGAGTTCACCTGGGAGCGTGAAGATCAGATGAAGAAGAAATACCCGCATCTATTTCCAGAAGATTCGTCAACACCTTCAACAGCTTAAAATTTCGGGACGAAATTTATTTAACGGGTAGGTACTGTAGTGACCCGAACTTTTCCATGTTTATATATATTAATTGAGATTGATATTTACATGATTAAATGTTTCTAACATGTTAAGCAATCAAACTTGTTAAGACTTGATTAATTGAAATATGTTTCATATAGACAATTGACAACCCAAGTTGACCGGCGATTCATGAACGTTAAAACTTGTAAAAACGACATGACGATATATATATATATGGATATACATATGGTTAACATTAGATTATGATAAGTAAGTATCTCCATAAGTATATTAACAATGAGTTATATACATATAAACAAGACTACTAACTTAAGGATTTCGAAACGAGACATATATGTAACGATTATCGTTGTAACGACATTTAAATGTATATATATATCATATTAAGATATATTAATATATCATAATATCATGATAATATAATAAATTAACATCTCATTAGATATAATAAACAATGGGTTAACAACATTAATTGAGATCGTTAACTTAAAGGTTTCAAAACAACACTTACATGTAACGACTAACGATGACTTAACGACTCAGTTAAAATGTATATACATGTAGTGTTTTAATATGTATTTATACACTTTTGAAAGACTTCAATACACTTATCAAAATACTTCTACTTAACAAAAATGCTTACAATTACATCCTCGTTCAGTTTCATCAATAATTCTACTCGTATGCACCCGTATTCGTACTCGTACAATACACAGCTTTTAGATGTATGTACTATTGGTATATACACTCCAATGATCAGCTCTTAGCAGCCCATTTGAGTCACCTAACACATGTGGGAACCATAATTTGGCAACTAGCATGAAATATCTCATAAAATTACAAAAATATGAGTAATCATTCATGACTTATTTACATGAAAACAAAATTACATATCCTTTATATCTAATCCATACACCAACGACCAAAAACACCTACAAACACTTTCATTCTTCAATTTTCTTCATCTAATTGATCTCTCTCAAGTTCTATCTTCAAGTTCTAAGTGTTCTTCATATATTCTACAAGTTCTAGTTACATAAAATCAAGAATACTTTCAAGTTTGCTAGCTCACTTCTAATCTTGTAAGGTGATCATCCAACCTCAAGAAATCTTTGTTTCTTACAGTAGGTTATCATTCTAATACAAGGTAATAATCATATTCAAACTTTGGTTCAATTTCTATAACTATAACAATCTTATTTCAAGTGATGATCTTACTTGAACTTGTTTTCGTGTCATGATTCTGCTTCAAGAACTTCGAGCCATCCAAGGATCCGTTGAAGCTAGATCCATTTTTCTCTTTTCCAGTAGGTTTATCCAAGGAACTTAAGGTACTAATGATGTTCATAACATCATTCGATTCATACATATAAAGCTATCTTATTCGAAGGTTTAAACTTGTAATCACTAGAACATAGTTTAGTTAATTCTAAACTTGTTCGCAAACAAAAGTTAATCCTTCTAACTTGACTTTTAAAATCAACTAAACACATGTTCTATATCTATATGATATGCTAACTTAATGATTTAAAACCTGGAAACAAGAAAAACACCGTAAAACCGGATTTACGCCGTCGTAGTAACACCGCGGGCTGTTTTGGGTTAGTTAATTAAAAACTATGATAAACTTTGATTTAAAAGTTGTTATTCTGAGAAAATGATTTTTATTATGAACATGAAACTATATCCAAAAATTATGGTTAAACTCAAAGTGGAAGTATGTTTTCTAAAATGGTCATCTAGACGTCGTTCTTTCGACTGAAATGACTACCTTTATAAAAACGACTTGTAACTTATTTTTCCGACTATAAACCTATACTTTTTCTGTTTAGATTCATAAAATAGAGTTCAATATGAAACCATAGCAATTTGATTCACTCAAAACGGATTTAAAATGAAGAAGTTATGGGTAAAAGAAGATTGGATAATTTTTCTCATTTTAGCTACGTGAAAATTGGTAACAAATCTATTCCAACCATAACTTAATCAACTTGTATTGTATATTATGTAATCTTGAGATACCATAGACACGTATACAATGTTTCGACCTATCATGTCGACACATCTATATATATTTCGGAACAACCATAGACACTCTATATGTGAATGTTGGAGTTAGCTATACAGGGTTGAGGTTGATTCCAAAATATATATAGTTTGAGTTGTGATCAATACTGAGATACGTATACACTGGGTCGTGGATTGATTCAAGATAATATTTATTGATTTATTTCTGTACATCTAACTGTGGACAACTAGTTGTAGGTTACTAACAAGGACAGCTGACTTAATAAACTTAAAACATCAAAATATATTAAAAGTGTTGTAAATATATTTTGAACATACTTTGATATATATGTATATATTGTTATAGGTTCGTGAATCAACCAGTGGCCAAGTCTTACTTCCCGACGAAGTAAAAATCTGTGAAAGTGAGTTATAGTCCCACTTTTAAAATCTAATATTTTTGGGATGAGAATACATGCAGGTTTTATAAATGATTTACAAAATAGACACAAGTACGTGAAACTACATTCTATGGTTGAATTATCGAAATCGAATATGCCCCTTTTTATTAAGTCTGGTAATCTAAGAATTAGGGAACAGACACCCTAATTGACGCGAATCCTAAAGATAGATCTATCGGGCCCAACAAGCCCCATCCAAAGTACCGGATGCTTTAGTACTTCGAAATTTATATCATATCCGAAGGGTGTCCCGGAATGATGGGGATATTCTTATATATGCATCTTGTTAATGTCGGTTACCAGGTGTTCACCATATGAATGATTTTTATCTCTATGTATGGGATGTGTATTGAAATATGAAATCTTGTGGTCTATTATAATGATTTGATATATATAGGTTAAACCTATAACTCACCAACATTTTTGTTGACGTTTTAAGCATGTTTATTCTCAGGTGATTATTAAGAGCTTCCGCTGTCGCATACTTAAATAAGGACGAGATTTGGAGTCCATGTGAAATGTCCCGTTCTTATTGATTAAAAACGTTCCATATTAATTGATTTCGTTGCGAGGTTTTGACCTCTATATGAGACGTTTTTCAAAGACTGAATTCATTTTAAAACAAACCATAACCTTTATTTCATCAATAAAGGTTTAAAAAGCTTTACGTGGATTATCAAATAATGATAATCTAAAATATCCTGTTTACACACTACCATTACATAATGGTTTACAATACAAATATGTTACATCGAAATCAGTTTCTTGAATGCAGTTTTTACACAATATCATACAGACATGGACTCCAAATCTTGTCCTTATTTTAGTATGCAACAGCGGAAGCTCTTAATATTCACCTGAGAATAAACATGCTTTAAACGTCAACAAAAATGTTGGTGAGTTATAGGTTTAACCTATATATATCAAATCGTAACAATAGACCACAAGATTTCATATTTCAATACACATCCCATACATAGAGATAAAAATCATTCATATGGTGAACACCTGGTAACCGACAATAACAAGATGCATATATAAGAATATCCCCATCATTCCGGGACACCCTTCGGATATGATATAAATTTCGAAGTACTAAAGCATCCGGTACTTTGGATGGGGTTTGTTAGGCCCAATAGATCTATCTTTAGGATTCACGTCAATTAGGGTGTCTGTTCCCTAATTCTTAGATTACCAGACTTAATAAAAAGGGGCATATTCAATTTCGATAATTCAACCATAGAATGTAGTTTCACGTACTTGTGTCTATTTTGTAAATCATTTATAAAACCTGCATGTATTCTCATCCCAAAAATATTAGATTTTAAAAGTGGGACTATAACTCACTTTCACAGATTTTTACTTCGTCGGGAAGTAATACTTGGCCACTGGTTGATTCACGAACCTATAACAATATATACATATATATCAAAGTATGTTCAAAATATATTTACAACACTTTTAATATATTTTGATGTTTTAAGTTTATTAAGTCAGCTGTCCTCGTTAGTAACCTACAACTAGTTGTCCACAGTTAGATGTACAGAAATAAATCGATAAATATTATCTTGAATCAATCCACGACCCAGTGTATACGTATCTCAGTATTGATCACAACTCAAACTATATATATTTTGGAATCAACCTCAACCCTGTATAGCTAACTCCAACATTCACATATAGAGTGTCTATGGTTGTTCCGAAATATATTTAGATGTGTCGACATGATAGGTCGAAACATTGTATACGTGTCTATGGTATCTCAAGATTACATAATATACAATACAAGTTGATTAAGTTATGGTTGGAATAGATTTGTTACCAATTTTCACGTAGCTAAAATGAGAAAAATTATCCAATCTTCTTTTACCCATAACTTCTTCATTTTAAATCCGTTTTGAGTGAATCAAATTGCTATGGTTTCATATTGAACTCTATTTTATGAATCTAAACAGAAAAAGTATAGGTTTATAGTCGGAAAAATAAGTTACAAGTCGTTTTTGTAAAGGTAGTCATTTCAGTCGAAAGAACGACGTCTAGATGACCATTTTAGAAAACATACTTCCACTTTGAGTTTAACCATAATTTTTGGATATAGTTTCATGTTCATAATAAAAATCATTTTCGCAGAATAACAACTTTTAAATCAAAGTTTATCATAGTTTTTAATTAACTAACCCAAAACAGCCCGCGGTGTTACTACGACGGCGTAAATCCGGTTTTACGGTGTTTTTCTTGTTTCCAGGTTTTAAATCATTAAGTTAGCATATCATATAGATATAGAACATGTGTTTAGTTGATTTTAAAAGTCAAGTTAGAAGGATTAACTTTTGTTTGCGAACAAGTTTAGAATTAACTAAACTATGTTCTAGTGATTACAAGTTTAAACCTTCGAATTAGATAGCTTTATATGTATGAATAGAATGATGTTATGAACATCATTAGTACCTTAAGTTCCTTGGATAAACCTACTGGAAAAGAGAAAAATGGATCTAGCTTCAACGGATCCTTGGATGGCTCGAAGTTCTTGAAGCAGAATCATGACACGAAAACAAGTTCAAGTAAGATCATCACTTGAAATAAGATTGTTATAGTTATAGAAATTGAACCAAAGTTTGAATATGATTATTACCTTGTATTAGAATGATAACCTACTGTAAGAAACAAAGATTTCTTGAGGTTGGATGATCACCTTACAAGATTGGAAGTGAGCTAGCAAACTTGAAAGTATTCTTGATTTTATGTAACTAGAACTTGTAGAATATATGAAGAACACTTAGAACTTGAAGATAGAACTTGAGAGAGATCAATTAGATGAAGAAAATTGAAGAATTAAAGTGTTTGTAGGTGTTTTTGGTCGTTGGTGTATGGATTAGATATAAAGGATATGTAATTTTGTTTTCATGTAAATAAGTCATGAATGATTACTCATATTTTTGTAATTTTATGAGATATTTCATGCTAGTTGCCAAATGATGGTTCCCACATGTGTTAGGTGACTCAAATGGGCTACTAAGAGCTGATCATTGGAGTGTATATACCAATAGTACATACATCTAAAAGCTGTGTATTGTACGAGTACGAATACGGGTGCATACGAGTAGAATTATTGATGAAACTGAACGAGGATGTAATTGTAAGCATTTTTGTTAAGTAGAAGTATTTTGATAAGTGTATTGAAGTCTTTCAAAAGTGTATAAATACATATTAAAACACTACATGTATATACATTTTAACTGAGTCGTTAAGTCATCGTTAGTCGTTACATGTAAGTGTTGTTTTGAAACCTTTAAGTTAACGATCTCAATTAATGTTGTTAACCCATTGTTTATTATATCTAATGAGATGTTAAATTATTATATTATCATGATATTATCATGTATGAATATCTCTTAATATGATATATATACATTAAATGTCTTTACAACGATAATCGTTACATATATGTCTCGTTTAAAAATCATTAAGTTAGTAGTCTTGTTTTTACATATGTAGTTCATTGTTAATATACTTAATGATATATTTACTTATCATAGTATCATGTTAACTATATATATATCCATATATATGTCATCATATAGTTTTTACAAGTTTTAACGTTCGTGAATCACCAGTCAACTTGGGTGGTCAATTGTCTATATGAAACATATTTCAATTAATCAAGTCTTAACAAGTTTGATTGCTTAACATGTTGGAAACATTTAATCATGTAAATATCAATCTCAATTAATATATATAAACATGGAAAAGTTCGGGTCACTACAGTACCTACCCGTTAAATAAATTTCGTCCCGAAATTTTAAGCTGTTGAAGGTGTTGACGAATCTTCTGGAAATAGATGCGGGTATTTCTTCTTCATCTAATCTTCACGCTCCCAGGTGAACTCGGGTCCTCTACGAGCATTCCATCAAACCTTAACAATTGGTATCTTGTTTTGCTTAAGTCTTTTAACCTCACGATCCATTATTTCGACGGGTTCTTCGATGAATTGAAGTTTTTCGTTGATTTGGATTTCATCTAAAGGAATAGTGAGATCTTCTTTAGCAAAACATTTCTTCAAATTCGAGACGTGGAAAGTGTTATGTACAGCCGTGAGTTGTTGAGGTAACTCTAGTCGGTAAGCTACTGGTCCGACACGATCAATAATCTTGAATGGTCCAATATACCTTGGATTTAATTTCCCTCGTTTACCAAATCGAACAA
Source organism: Rutidosis leptorrhynchoides (assembly GCF_046630445.1). NCBI lineage: Eukaryota > Viridiplantae > Streptophyta > Magnoliopsida > Asterales > Asteraceae > Rutidosis > Rutidosis leptorrhynchoides. The sequence goes on from NC_092342.1 coordinate 76,941,945, forward strand.
CGCCTTTCCAAGGTGAAACTTTAAGCATGACCATCTCTCCAATTTCAAATTCTATATCTTTTCTTTTAATGTCAGCGTAGCTCTTTTGTCGACTTTGGGCGGTTTTCAACCGTTGTTGAATTTGGATGATCTTCTCGGTAGTTTCTTGTATAATCTCCGGACCCGTAATCTGTCTATCCCCCACTTCACTCCAACAAATCGGAGACCTGCACTTTATACCATAAAGTGCTTCAAACGGCGCCATCTCAATGCTTGAATGGTAGCTGTTGTTGTAGGAAAATTCTGCTAACGGTAGATGTCGATCCCAACTGTTTCCTAAATCAATAACACATGCTCGTAGCATGTCTTCAAGCGTTTGTATCGTCCTTTCGTTCTGCCCATCAGTTTGTGGATGATAGGAAGTACTCATGTCTAGACGAGTTCCTAATGCTTGCTGTAATGTCTGCCAGAATCTTGAAATAAATCTGCCATCCCTATCAGAGATAATAGAGATTGGTATTCCATGTCTGGAGACGACATCCTTCAAATACAGTCGTGCTAACTTCTCCATCTTGTCATCTTCTCTTATTGGTAGGAAGTGTGCTAATTTGGTGAGACGATCAACTATTACCCAAATAGTATCAAAACCACTTGCAGTCCTTGGCAATTTAGTGATGAAATCCATGGTAATGTTTTCCCATTTCCATTCCGGGATTTCGGGTTGTTGAAGTAGACCTGATGGTTTCTGATGCTCAGCTTTGACCTTAGAACACGTCAAACATTCTCCTACGTATTTAGCAACATCGGCTTTCATACCCGGCCACCAAAAATGTTTCTTGAGATCCTTGTACATCTTCCCCGTTCCAGGATGTATTGAGTATCTGGTTTTATGAGCTTCTCTAAGTACCATTTCTCTCATATCTCCAAATTTTGGTACCCAAATCCTTTCAGCCCTATACCGGGTTCCATCTTCCCGAATATTAAGATGCTTCTCCGATCCTTTGGGTATTTCATCCTTTAAATTTCCCTCTTTTAAAACTCCTTGTTGCGCCTCCTTTATTTGAGTAGTAATGTTATTATGAATCATTATATTCATAGATTTTACTCGAATGGGTTCTCTGTCCTTCCTGCTCAAGGCATCGGCTACTTCATTTGCCTTCCCCGGGTGGTAACGAATCTCAAAGTCGTAATCATTCAACAATTCAATCCACCTACGCTGCCTCATATTCAGTTGTTTCTGATTAAATATGTGTTGAAGACTTTTGTGGTCGGTATATATAATACTTTTGACCCCATATAAGTAGTGCCTCCAAGTCTTTAATGCAAAAACAACCGCGCCTAATTCCAAATCATGCGTCGTATAATTTTGCTCGTGAATCTTCAATTGTCTAGAGGCATAAGCAATCACCTTCGTTCGTTGCATTAATACACAACCGAGACCTTGCTTTGATGCGTCACAATAAATCACAAAATCATCATTCCCTTCAGGCAATGACAATATAGGTGCCGTAGTTAGCTTTTTCTTCAATAACTGAAACGCTTTCTCTTGTTCATCCTTCCATTCAAATTTCTTCCCTTTATGCGTTAATGCAGTCAAGGGTTTTGCTATTCTGGAAAAGTCTTGGATGAACCTTCTGTAGTAACCAGCTAGTCCTAAAAACTGGCGTATGTGTTTCGGAGTTTTCGGGGTTTCCCACTTTTCAACAGTTTCTATCTTTGCCGGATCCACCTTAATACCTTCTTTGTTCACTATGTGACCGAGGAATTGAACTTCTTCCAACCAAAATGCACACTTTGAAAACTTAGCGTACAATTCTTCCTTCCTCAATACTTCTAACACCTTTCTCAAATGTTCACCGTGTTCTTGGTCATTCTTTGAGTAAATAAGTATGTCATCAATGAAAACAATGACAAACTTGTCAAGGTATGGTCCACACACTCGGTTCATAAGGTCCATGAACACAGCTGGTGCATTAGTTAAACCAAACGGCATGACCATAAACTCGTAATGACCGTAACGTGTTCTGAAAGCAGTCTTTGGAATATCATCTTCTTTCACCCGCATTTGATGATACCCGGAACGTAAGTCAATCTTTGAATAAACAGACGAGCCTTGTAGTTGATCAAATAAGTCGTCGATTCTCGGTAGTGGGTAGCGATTCTTTATGGTAAGTTTGTTCAACTCTCGGTAGTCGATACACAACCTGAATGTACCATCTTTCTTCTTGACAAACAAAACAGGAGCTCCCCATGGTGATGTGCTTGGTCGAATGAAACCACGCTCTAAAAGTTCTTGTAATTGGCTTTGTAGTTCTTTCATCTCGCTGGCTGCGAGTCTGTAAGGAGCACGAGCTATTGGTGCAGCTTCTGGTACAAGATCTATTTGAAATTCAACGGATCGATGTGGGGGTAATCCCGGTAATTCTTTCGGAAATACATCGGGAAATTCTTTTGCAATGGGAACATCATTGATGCTCTTTTCTTCAGTTTGTACTTTCTCGACGTGTGCTAGAACAGCATAGCAACCTTTTCTTATTAGTTTTTGTGCCTTCAAATTACTAATAAGATGTAGCTTCGTGTTGCCCTTTTCTCCGTACACCATTAAGGGTTCTCCTTTTTCTCGTATAATGCGAATTGCATTTTTGTAACAAACGATCTCTGCTTTCACTTCTTTCAACCAGTCCATACCGATTATCACATCAAAACTCCCTAACTCTACTGGTATCAAATCAATCTTAAATGTTTCGCTAACCAATTTAATTTCTCGATTCCGACATATATTATCTGCTGAAATTAATTTACCATTTTCTAATTCGAGTAAAAATTTACTATCCAAAGGCGTCAATGGACAACTTAATTTAGCACAAAAATCTCTACTCATATAGCTTCTATCCGCACCCGAATCAAATAAAACGTAAGCAGATTTATTGTCAATAAGAAATGTACCCGTAACAAGCTTCGGGTCTTCCTGTGCCTCTGCCGCATTAATATTGAAAACTCTTCCGCGGCCTTGTCCATTCGTGTTCTCCTGGTTCGGGAAATTTCTAATAATGTGGCCCGGTTTTCCACATTTATAACAAACTACATTGGCATAACTTGCTCCAACACTACTTGCTCCGCCATTACTCGTTCCGATACCATTTGTTCCTTTCGTTCTGTTAACCCCTGGTCCGTAGACATCACACTTCGCCGCGCTATGACCATTTCTTTTACACTTGTTGCAAAATTTGGTGCAGAACCCCGAGTGATACTTTTCACACCTTTGGCATAGCTGCTTCTGATTGTTGTTGTTGTTGCGGTTATTATTGTTGTTAAGATGATTGTTGTGGTTGCTGTTATTGTTGTTGTTGTTGTTGTTGTTGGGCCGTTTGTTGTAGTTGCGATTGATGTTGCGATTGTTAGGATAGTTGTTGCGACTATTGTTATAATTGCTGTTGTTGTTGTATTGGTGATTCTTATCACCGTTTTCCTCCCACTTTCTTTTGACTTGCTTCACATTGGCCTCTTCAGCAGTCTGTTCTTTAATTCTTTCTTCAATCTGGTTCACTAGTTTGTGAGCCATTCTACATGCCTGTTGTATGGAGGCAGGCTCGTGTGAACTTATATCTTCTTGGATTCTTTCCGGTAATCCTTTCACAAACGCGTCGATCTTCTCTTCCTCATCTTCGAATGCTCCCGGACACAATAGGCACAATTCTGTGAATCGTCTTTCGTACGTGGTAATATCAAATCCTTGGGTTCGTAACCCTCTAAGTTCTGTCTTGAGCTTATTGACCTCGGTTCTGGGACGGTACTTCTCGTTCATCAAGTGCTTGAATGCTGACCATGGTAGTGCGTACGTATTGTCTTGTCCCACTTGCTCTAGATAGGTATTCCACCATGTTAACGCAGAACCTGTGAAGGTATGCGTAGCGTACTTCACTTTGTCCTCTTCAGTACACTTACTTATGGCAAACACCGATTCAACCTTCTCGGTCCACCGTTTCAATCCGATCGGTCCTTCGGTTCCATCAAATTCCAAAGGTTTGCAGGCAGTGAATTCTTTGTAGGTGCATCCTACACGATTTTCTGTACTGCTAGATCCAAGGTTATTGTTGGTATGTATCGCAGCCTGTACAGCGGCTATGTTTGAAGCTAGAAAAGTACGGAATTCCTCTTCATTCATATTCACGGTGTGTCGAGTAGTCGGTGCCATTTCCTTCAAAATAGTTAAATGGAACAAGTTAATCATACAGAATATTAAGAGTAGTTAATAGTATTTCGTAGCATAATATGAACTCATTTATAAAAGCTTTTTCTTCATATTAGCGTTTTATAAGTTTAAATTCGGGTAGTACCTACCCTTTAAGTTCATACTTAGTAGCTAATATACAATTCAACTACTACAATTCTATATGAAAAACTGATTATAATAATATTTCGCGTTCAAACTTTTACACAATATTTTACAAACTTACAATACCGCTTATTTTACATATAGCATGAAATATAGCACACAATAAATTTGATACAAGATGGTTGTGAAGATAATTCTAGCTAGTACACAAGTCGTTCAGCAAAGGCAATAAAGACACGTAATTCATACGTCCAGAAACAAGTCATGCATTCTGGTTTTACTAGGATTACTTCCCATCCTTGGTCTTGTGGAACATAACCGTTATGGCCGTTGATAAGACAGCGTGTTGTAACGTCGTCAAAGGGATGAGGGTTACGTAATGTCCAACAGTCCCGTAACAATCTAAAAACCTCATTTCTTACCCCAATTACCGACTCCGTCACTTGTGGGAACGTTTTGTTTAATAGTTGTAGCCCGATGTTCTTGTTCTCACTTTGGTGAGAAGCGAACATTACTAATCCGTAAGCATAACATGCTTCTTTATGTTGCATGTTAGCCGCTTTTTCTAAATCACGAAGTCCAATATTCGGATATATTGAATCAAAATAATTTCTTAACCCATTGCGTAAAATAGCATTTGGGTTTCCCGCAATATATGCGTCAAAGTAAACACATCGTAACTTATGGATTTCCCAATGTGATATCCCCCATCTTTCGAACGAAAGCCTTTTATAAACCAAGGCATTCTTGGAACGTTCTTCTAATGTCTTACAAACTGATCTCGCCTTAAATAGTTGTGCCGAAGAATTCTGACCGACTCTAGACAAGATTTCATCAATCATGTCTCCGGGTAGGTCTCTTAAAATATTGGGTTGTCTATCCATTTTGTGTTTTTATACTGTAAAATAGACAAGAGTTAGATTCATAAAAAAATACTTAGTAATACAAGCAATTTTTACATATATCATAAAGCATAAGCACACTATATTACATATATTACACCACACGAATACAACTATCTTATTCCGACTTGCTTGTTTCTTCTTCTTCGGTTTTGGTTCGTTTTGCCAAGTTTCTAGGGATATATGATGTTCCCCTAATATGAGCCGTAATTTTTCACATTGGTTTAGAAAAACCTGGTGGTTTAGAGGTTCCCGAGTCATTGTTACAACTTAAGGACTTCGGGGGTTGACGATACATATAAGGTTCATCGGGGTTGGAATTAGATTTCTCTATTTTTATGCCCTTTCCCTTATTATTTTCTTTTGCCTTTTTAAATTCAGTTGGGGTAATTTCTATAGCATCATCGGAATTCTCGTCGGAATCCGATTCATCGGAGAATTGGTAATCCTCCCAATATTTTGCTTCCTTGGCGGAAACACCATTGACCATAATTAACCTTGGTCGGTTGGTTGAGGATTTTCTTTTACTTAACCGTTTTATTATTTCCCCCACCGGTTCTATTTCTTCATCCGGTTCCGATTCTTCTTCCGGTTCCGATTCTTCTTCCGGTTCCGATTCTTCTTCTGGTTCCGACTCTTCTTCCGGTTCCTCTTCGGGAACTTGTGAATCAGTCCACGAATCATTCCAATTTACATTTGACTCTTCATTATTATTAGGTGAGTCAATGGGACTTGTTCTAGAGGTAGACATCTATCACATAATATCAAACGCGTTAAGAGATTAATATATCACATAATATTCACATGTTAAAAATATATAGTTTCTAACACAATTTGTTAAGCAATCATTTTTCAAGTACACACGGTCGAAGTCCAGACTCACTAATGCATCCTAACAAACTCGATAAGACACACTAATACAAAATTCTGGTTCTCTAAGACCAACGCTCGGATACCAACTGAAATGTCCCGTTCTTATTGATTAAAAACGTTCCATATTAATTGATTTCGTTGCGAGGTTTTGACCTCTATATGAGACGTTTTTCAAAGACTGCATTCATTTTAAAACAAACCATAACCTTTATTTCATCAATAAAGGTTTAAAAAGCTTTACGTGGATTATCAAATAATGATAATCTAAAATATCCTGTTTACACACGACCATTACATAATGGTTTACAATACAAATATGTTACATCGAAATCAGTTTCTTGAATGCAGTTTTTACACAATATCATACAGACATGGACTCCAAATCTTGTCCTTATTTTAGTATGCAACAGCGGAAGCTCTTAATATTCACCTGAGAATAAACATGCTTTAAACGTCAACAAAAACGTTGGTGAGTTATAGGTTTAACCTATATATATCAAATCGTAACAATAGACCACAAGATTTCATATTTCAATACACATCCCATACATAGAGATAAAAATCATTCATATGGTGAACACCTAGTAACCGACAATAACAAGATGCATATATAAGAATATCCCCATCATTCCGGGACACCCTTCGGATATGATATAAATTTCGAAGTACTAAAGCATCCGGTACTTTGGATGGGGTTTGTTAGGCCCAATAGATCTATCTTTAGGATTCGCGTCAATTAGGGTGTCTGTTCCCTAATTCTTAGATTACCAGACTTAATAAAAAGGGGCATATTCGATTTCGATAATTCAACCATAGAATGTAGTTTCACGTACTTGTGTCTATTTTGTAAATCATTTATAAAACCTGCATGTATTCTCATCTAAAAAATATTAGATTTTAAAAGTGGGACTATAACTCACTTTCACAGATTTTTACTTCGTCGGGAAGTAAGACTTGGCCACTGGTTGATTCACGAACCTATAACAATATATACATATATATCAAAGTATGTTCAAAATATATTTACAACACTTTTAATATATTTTGATGTTTTAAGTTTATTAAGTCAGCTGTCCTCGTTAGTAACCTACAACTAGTTGTCCACAGTTAGATGTACAGAAATAAATCGATAAATATTATCTTGAATCAATCCACGACCCAGTGTATACGTATCTCAGTATTGATCACAACTCAAACTATATATATTTTGGAATCAACCTCAACCCTGTATAGCTAACTCCAACATTCACATATAGAGTGTCTATGGTTGTTCCGAAATATATATAGATGTGTCGACATGATAGGTCGAAACGTTGTATACGTGTCTATGGTATCTCAAGATTACATAATATACAATACAAGTTGATTAAGTTATGGTTGGAATAGATTTGTTACCAATTTTCACGTAGCTAAAATGAGAAAAATTATCCAATCTTGTTTCACCCATAACTTCTTCATTTTAAATCCGTTTTGAGTGAATCAAATTGCTATGGTTTCATATTGAACTCTATTTTATGAATCTAAACAGAAAAAGTATAGGTTTATAGTCGGAAAAATAAGTTACAAGTCGTTTTTGTAAAGGTAGTCATTTCAGTCGAAAGAACGACGTCTAGATGACCATTTTAGAAAACATACTTCCACTTTGAGTTTAACCATAATTTTTGGATATAGTTTCATGTTCATAATAAAAATCATTTTCTCAGAATAACAACTTTTAAATCAAAGTTTATCATAGTTTTTAATTAACTAACCCAAAACAGCCCGCGGTGTTACTACGACGGCGTAAATCCGGTTTTACGGTGTTTTTCGTGTTTTCAGGTTTTAAATCATTAAGTTAGCATATCATATAGATATAGAACATGTGTTTAGTTGATTTTAAAAGTCAAGTTAGAAGGATTAACTTTTGTTTGCGAACAAGTTTAGAATTAATTAAACTATGTTCTAGTGATTACAAGTTTAAACCTTCGAATAAGATAGCTTTATATGTATGAATCGAATGATGTTATGAACATCATTACTACCTTAATTTCCTTGGATAAACCTACTGGAAAAGAGAAAAATGGATCTAGCTTCAATGGATCCTTGGATGGCTCGAAGTTCTTGAAGCAGAATCATGACACGAAAACAAGTTCAAGTAAGATCATCACTTGAAATAAGATTGTTATAGTTATAGAAATTGAACCAAAGTTTGAATATGATTATTACCTTGTATTAGAATGATAACCTACTGTAAGAAACAAAGATTTCTTGAGGTTGGATGATCACCTTACAAGATTGGAAGTGAGCTAGCAAACTTGAAAGTATTCTTGATTTTATGAAACTAGAACTTTTGGAATTTATGAAGAACACTTAGAACTTGAAGATAGAACTTGAGAGAGATCAATTAGATGAAGAAAATTGAAGAATAAAAGTGTTTGTAGGTATTTTTGGTCGTTGGTGTATGGATTAGATATAAAGGATATGTAATTTTGTTTTCATGTAAATAAGTCATGAATGATTACTCATATTTTTGTAATTTTATGAGATATTTCATGCTAGTTGCCAAATGATGGTTCCCACATGTGTTAGGTGACTCACATGGGCTGCTAAGAGCTGATCATTGGAGTGTATATACCAATAGTACATACATCTAAAAGCTGTGTATTGTACGAGTACGAATACGGGTGCATACGAGTAGAATTGTTGATGAAACTGAACGAGGATGTAATTGTAAGCATTTTTGTTAAGTAGAAGTATTTTGATAAGTGTATTGAAATCTTTCAAAAGTGTATAAATACATATTAAAACACTACATGTATATACATTTTAACTGGGTCGTTAAGTCATCGTTAGTCGTTACATGTAAGTGTTGTTTTGAAACCTTTAGGTTAACGATCTTGTTAAATGTTGTTAACCCAATGTTTATAATATCAAATGAGATTTTAAATTATTATATTATCATGATATTATCATGTATGAATATCTCTTAATATGATATATATACATTAAATGTCTTTACAACGATAATCGTTACATATATGTCTCGTTTAAAAATCATTAAGTTAGTAGTCTTGTTTTTACATATGTAGTTCATTGTTAATATACTTAATGATATATTTACTTATCATAGTATCATGTTAACTATATATATATCCATATATATGTCATCATATAGTTTTTACAAGTTTTAACGTTCGTGAATCACCAGTCAACTTGGGTGGTCAATTGTCTATATGAAACATATTTCAATTAATCAAGTCTTAACAAGTTTGATTGCTTAACATGTTGGAAACATTTAGTCATGTAAATATCAATCTCAATTAATATATATAAACATGGAAAAGTTCGGGTCACTACACCATGCTTGTATGATATTGTGTAAAAACTGCATTCAAGAAACTTATTTTGTTGTAACATATTTGTATTGTAAACCATTATGTAATGGTTGTGTGTAAACAGGATATTTTAGATTATCATTATTTGATAATCTACGTAAAGCTTTTTAAACCTTTATTGATGAAATAAAGGTTATGGTTTGTTTTAAAATGAATGCAGTCTTTGAAAAACGTCTCATATAGAGGTCAAAACCTCGCAACGAAATCAATTAATATGGAACGTTTTTAATCAATAAGAACGGGACATTTCATGTTCCACAAGACCAAGGATGGGAAGTAGTCCTAGTAAAACCAGAATGCATGACTTGTTTCTGGACGTATGAATTACGTGTCTTTTTTGCCTTTGCTGAACGACTTGTGTACTAGCTAGAATTATCTTCACAACTATCTTGTATCAAAGTTATCGTGTGCTATATTTCATGCTTTATGTAAAATAAGCGGTATTGTAAGTGTGTAAAATATTGTATAAAAGTTTGAACGTGAAATATTATTATAATCAGTTTTTCATATAGAATTGTAGTAGTTGAATTGTATATTAGCTACTAAGTATGAACTTAACGGGTAGGTACTACCCGAATTTAAACTTATAAAACGCTAATATGAAGTAAAAGCTTTTATAAATGAGTTCATATTATGCTACGAAATACTATTAACTACTCTTAATATTCTGTATGATTAACTTGTTCCATTTGACTATTTTGAAGGAAATGGCACCGACTACTATACACACCGTGAATATGAATGAAGAGGAATTCCGTACTTTTCTAGCTTCAAACATAGCCGCAGTATAGGCTGCGCTACATACCAACAATAACCTTGGATCTAGCAGTACAGGAAATCGTGTAGGATGCACCTACAAAGAATTCACTGCCTGCAAACCTTTGGAATTTAATGGAACCGAAGGACCGATCGGATTGAAACGGTGGACCGAGAAGGTCGAATCGGTGTTTGCCATAAGTAAGTGTACTGAAGAGTACAAAGTGAAGTACGCTACGCATACCTTCACAGGTTCTGCGTTAACATGGTGGAATACCTATCTAGAGCAAGTGGGACAAGATGATGCTTACGCACTACCGTGGTCAGCATTCAAGCACTTGATGAACGAGAAGTACCGTCCCAGAACCGAGGTCAATAAGCTCAAGACAGAACTTAGAGGGTTACGAACCCAAGGATTTGATATTACCATGTATGAAAGACGATTCACAGAATTATGCCTATTATGTCCGGGAGCGTTCGAAGATAAGGAAGAGAAGATCGACGCGTTTGTGAAAGGATTACCGGAAAGAATCCAAAAAGATATAAGTTTACACGAGCCCGCCTCCATACAACAGGCATGTAGAATGGCTCACAAACTAGTGAACCAGATTGAAGAAAGAATTAAAGAACAGACTGCTGAAGAGGCCAATGTGAAGCAAGTCAAAAGAAAGTGGGAGGAAAACGGTGATAAGAATCACCAATACAACAACAATAGCAATTACAACAATAATCGCAACAACTATCCCAACAATCGCAACATCAATCGCAACTACAACAAACGGCCCAACAACAACAACAACAACAACAACAACAACAACAACAACAACAACAACAATAACAACAACAACAACAACAACAACAACAACAACAACAACAACAACAACAACAGCAACTACAACAATCATCCCAACAACAATAATAACCGTAACAACAACAACAATCAGAAGCAGCTATGCCAAAGGTGTGAAAAGTATCACTCGGGATTCTGCACCAAATTTTGCAACAAGTGTAAAAGAAATGGTCATAGCGCGGTGAAGTGTGAGGTCTACGGACCAGGGGTTAACAGAACGAAAGGAACAAATGGTGTCGGAACGAGTAATGGTGGAGCAAGTAGTGTTGGAGCAAGTTATGCCAATGTAGTTTGTTATAAATATGGAAAACCGGGCCACATTATTAGAAATTGCCCGAACCAAGAGAACACGAATGGACAAGGCCGCGGAAGAGTTTTCAAAATTAATGTGGCAGAGGCACAGGAAGACCCGGAGCTTGTTACGGGTACGTTTCTTATTGACAATAAATCTGCTTACGTTTTATTTGATTCGGGTGCGGATAGAAGCTATATGATTAGAGATTTTTGTGGTAAATTAAGTTGTCAATTGACGCCTTTGGATAGTAAATTTTTACTCGAATTAGCAAATGGTAAATTAATTTCAGCAGATAATATATGTCGGAATCGAGAAATTAAACTGGTTAGTGAAACATTTAAGATTGACTTGATACTAGTAGAGTTAGGGAGTTTTGATGTGATAATCGGTATGGACTGGTTGAAAGAAGTGAAAGCAGAGATCGTTTGTTACAAAAATGCAATTCGTATTATACGAGAAAAAGGAAAACCCTTAATGGTGTACGGAGAAAAGGGCAACACGAAGCTACATCTTATTAGTAATTTGAAGGCACAAAAACTAATAAGAAAAGGTTGCTATGCTATTCTAGCACACGTCGAGAAAGTACAAACTGAAGAAAAGAGCATCAATGATGTTCCCGTCGCAAAAGAATTTCCCGATGTATTTCCGAAAGAATTACCGGGATTACCCCCACATCGATCCGTTGAATTTCAAATAGATCTTGTACCAGGAGCTGCACCAATAGCTCGTGCTCCTTACAGACTCACACCCAGCGAGATGAAAGAACTGCAAAGCCAATTACAAGAACTTTTAGAGCGTGGTTTCATTCGACCAAGCACATCACCGTGGGGAGCTCCTGTTTTGTTTGTCAAGAAGAAAGATGGTACATTCAGGTTGTGTATCGACTACCGAGAGTTGAAAAAACTTACCATCAAGAACCGCTACCCACTACCGAGAATCGATGACTTATTTGATCAACTACAAGGCTCGTCTTTTATTCAAAGATTGACTTACGTTCTGGGTATCATCAAATGCGGGTGAAAGAAGATGATATTCCAAAGACTGCTTTCAGAACACGTTACGGTCATTACGAGTTTATGGTCATGCCGTTTGGTTTAACTAATGCACCAGCTGTGTTCATGGACCTTATAAACCGAGTGTGTGGACCATACCTCGACAAGTTTGTCATTGTTTCCATTGATGACATACTTATTTACTCAAAGAATGACCAAGAACACGGTGAACATTTAAGAAAGGTGTTAGAAGTATTGAGGAAGGAAGAATTGTACGCTAAATTTTCAAAGTGTGCATTTTGGTTGGAAGAAGTTCAATTCCTCGGTCACATAGTGAACAAAGAAGGTATTAAGGTGGATCCGGCAAAGATAGAAACTATTGAAAAGTGGGAAACCTCGAAAACTCCGAAACACATACGCCAGTTTTTAGGACTAGCTGGTTACTACAGAAGGTTCATCCAAGACTTTTCCAGAATAGCAAATCCCTTGACTGCATTAACGCATAAAGGGAAGAAATTTGAATGGAAGGATGAACAAGAGAAAGCGTTTCAGTTATTGAAGAAAAAGCTAACTACGGCACCTATATTGTCATTGCCTGAAGAGAATGATGATTTTGTGATTTATTGTGACGCATCAAAGCAAGGTCTCGGTTGTGTATTAATGCAACGAATGAAGGTGATTGCTTATGCGTCTAGACAATTGAAGATTCATGAACAAAATTATACGACGCATGATTTGGAATTAGGCGCGGTTGTTTTTGCATTAAAGACTTGGAGGCACTACTTATATGGGGTCAAAAGTATTATATATACCGACCACAAAAGTCTTCAGCACATATTTAATCAGAAACAACTGAATATGAGGCAGCGTAGGTGGATTGAATTGTTGAATGATTACGACTTTGAGATTCGTTACCACCCGGGAAAGGCAAATGTGGTAGCCGACGCCTTGAGCAGGAAGGACAGAGAACCCATTCGAGTAAAATCTATGAATATAATGATTCACAATAACCTTACTACTCAAATAAAGGAGGCGCAACAAGGAGTTTTAAAAGAGGGAAATTTAAAGGATGAAATACCCAAAGGATTGGAGAAGCATCTTAATATTCGGGAAGACGGAACCCGGTATAGGGCTGAAAGGATTTGGGTACCAAAATTTGGAGATATGAGAGAAATGGTACTTAGAGAAGCTCATAAAACCAGATACTCAATACATCCTGGAACGGGAAAGATGTACAAGGATCTCAAGAAACATTTTTGGTAGCCGGGTATGAGAGCCGATGTTGCTAAATACGTAGGAGAATGTTTGACGTGTTCTAAGGTCAAAGCTGAGCATCAGAAACCATCAGGTCTACTTCAACAACCCGAAATACCGGAATGGAAATGGGAAAACATTACCATGGATTTCATCACTAAATTGCCAAGGACTGCAAGTAGTTTTGATGCTATTTGGGTAATAGTTGATCGTCTCACCAAATCAGCACACTTCCTGCCAATAAGAGAAGATGACAAGATGGAGAAGTTAGCACGACTGTATTTGAAGGAAGTCGTCTCCAGACATGGAATACCAATCTCTATTATCTCTGATAGGGATGGCAGATTTATTTCAAGATTCTGGCAGACATTACAGCAAGCATTAGGAACTCGTCTAGACATGAGTACTGCCTATCATCCACAAACTGATGGGCATAGCGAAAGGACGATACAAACACTTGAAGACATGCTACGAGCATGTGTTATTGATTTCAGAAACAGTTGGGATCGACACCTACCGTTAGCAAAATTTTCCTACAACAACAGTTATCATTCTAGTATTGAGATGGCACCGTTTGAGGCACTTTATAGTAGAAAGTGCAGGTCTCCGATTTGTTGGAATGAAGTGGGGGATAGACAGATTACGGGTTCGGAGATAATACAAGAAACTACCGAGAAAATCATCCAAATTCAACAACGATAGAAAACCGCCCAGAGTCGACAAAAGAGCTACGCGGACAGTAAAAGAAAAGATATAGAGTTTGAAATTGGAGAAATGGTCATGCTTAAGGTTTCACCTTGGAAAGGCGTTGTTCGATTTAGTAAACGGGGGAAACTAAATCCAAGGTACATTGGACCATTCAAGATTATAGATCGTGTCGGACCAGTAGCTTACCAACTGGAGCTACCTCAACAACTCGCGACTGTACATAACACTTTCCACGTCTCTAATTTGAAGAAATGTTTTGCTAAAGAAGATCTCACTATTCCGTTGGACAAAATCCAAATCAATGAAAAACTTCAATTCATTGAAGAACCCGTCGAAATAATGGATCGTGAGGTTAAGAGACTTAAGCAGAACAAGATACCAATTGTTAAGATTCGATGGAATGCTCGTAGAGGACCCGAGTTCACATGGGAGTATGAAGATCAGATGAAGAAGAAATACCCACATCTATTTCCAGAAGATTCGTTAACACCTTCAACAGCTTAAAATTTCGGGACGAAATTTATTTAACGGGTAGGTACTGTAGTGACCCGAACTTTTCCATGTTTATATACAGTAATTGAGATTGATATTTACATGACTAAATGTTTCCAATGTGTTAAGCAATCAAACTTGTTAAGACTTGATTAAATGAAATAAGTTTCATATAGACAATTGATCACCCATGTTGACCGGCGATTCACGAACGTTACAAAATTGTAAAAAACTACATGTTGTGGTATATATATAGACATATATATATGGTTGACATAAGATTATGATGAGTAAGTATCGCACTAAGTATATTAACAATGTGTGATATACATAAGAAATGAGATTACTAAGTTAAGAAACTCGAAATGATATATATAACGATTATCGTTATGATAACGTCTACTAAATACATATGTATCATATTAAGATATTGATACACTATATTTAACATGATAAAATGATATTTAAATATATCATTAAGTGTGTTAACAATGAACTACATATGTAAAAACAAGACTACTAACCCAAGAATTACGAAACGAGACTTATATGTAACTATTATCGTTGTAACGATATTTTAATGTATATATCATATTAAGAGATATTCATACATCATAATATCATGATAATATAATAATTTAACATCTCATTTGATATAATAAACATTGGGTTAACAGCATTAATTGAGATCGTTAACTTAAAGGTTTCAAAACAACACTTACATGTAACAACTAACGAAGACTTAACGACTCCATTAGAATGTATATACATGTTGTATTTTGATATGTATTCTTAAACTTTTGAAAGACTTCAAGACACATATCAAAATACTTCTACTTAACAAAAATGCTTACAATTACATCCTCGTTCAGTTTCATCAACAATTCTACTCGTATGCACCCGTATTCGTACTCGTACAATAAACAGCTTTTAGATGTATGTACTATTGGTATATACACTTCAATAATTAGCTCTTAGCAGCCCATGTGAGTCACCTAACATATGTGGGAACCATCATTTGGCAACTAGCATGAAATATCTCATAAAATTACAAAAATATGAGTAATCATTCATGACTTATTTACATGAAAACAAAATTACACATCCTTTATATCTAATCCATATACCAACGACCAAAAACACCTACAAACACTTTCATTCTTCAATTTTCTTCATCTAAGTGATATCTCTCAAGTTCTATCTTCAAGTTCTAAGTGTTCTTCATAAATTCTACAAGTTCTAGTTTCATAAAATCAAGAATACTTCCAAGTTTACTAGCTTACTTCCAATCTTGTAGAGTGATAATCCAACCTCAAGAAATCTTTCTTATTTACAGTAAGATATCTTTCTAATACAAGGTAATACTCATATTCAAACTTTGATTCAATTTCTATAACTATAACAATCTTATTTCGAGTGGAAATCTTACTTGAACTTGTTTTTCGTGTCATGATTCTGCTTCAAGAACTTTCAAGCCATCCAAGGATCCTTTGAAGCTAGATCTATTTTTCTCATTTCCAGTAGCTTTATCCAGAAAACTTGAGGTAGTAATGATGTTCATAACATCATTCGATTCATACATATAAAGCTATCTTATTCGAAGGTTTAAACTTGTAATCACTAGAACATAGTTTAGTTAATTCTAAACTTGTTCGCGAACAAAAGTTAATCCTTCTAACTTGACTTTTAAAATCAACTAAACACATGTTCTATATCTATATGATATGCTAACTTAATGATTTAAAACCTGAAAACACGAAGAACACTATAAAACCGGACATACGCCGTCGTAGTAACATCGCGGGCTGTTTTGGGTTAGTTAATTAAAAACTATGATAAACTTTGATTTAAAAGTTGTTCTTCTGGAAAAATGATTTTTCTTATGAACATGAAACTATATCCAAAAAATCATGGTTAAACTCAAAGTGGAAGTTTGTTTTCTAAAGTGGTCATCTAGACGTCGTTCTTTCGACTGAAATGACTACCTTTACAAAAATGACTTGTAACTTATATTTCCGACTATAAACCTATACTTTTTCTGTTTAGATTCATAAAATAGAGTTCAATATGAAACCATAGCAATTTGATTCACTCAAAACAGATTTAAAATGAAGAAGTTATGGGTAAAACAAGATTGGATAATTTTTCTTGTTGTAGCAACGTGAAAATTGATAACAAATCTATATTAATCATATCCTAGCTAACTTATATTGTATTCTAATATATTATGTAATCTTGGGATACCATAGACACGTATGCAAATGTTTTGACATATCATATCGACCCATGTGTATATATTATTTGGAACAACCATAGACACTCTATATGTAGTAATGTGGGAGTTAGCTATACAGGGTTGAGGTTGATTCCAAAAATATATATACTTTGAGTTGTGATCTAGCTTGAGACGTGTATACACTGGGTCGTGGATTGATTCAAGATAATATATATCAATTTTTTCTGTACATCTAACTTTGGACAACTAGTTGTAGGTTACTAACGAGGACAGCTAACTTAATGAACTTAAAACATCAAAATGTATTAAAAGTGTTGTAAATATATTTTGAACATACTTTGATATATATGTACATATTTGTTATAGGCTCGTGAATCGACCAGTGGCCAAGTCTTACTTCCCGACGAAGTAAAAATCTGTGAAAGTGAGTTATAGTCCCACTTTTAAAATCTAATATTTTTGGGATGAGAATACATGCAGGTTTTATAAATGATTTACAAAATAGACACAAGTACGTGAAACTACATTCTATGGTTGAATTATCGAAATCGAATATGCCCTTTTTTATTAAGTCTGGTAATCTAAGAATTAGGGAACAGACACCCTAATTGACGCGAATCCTAAAGATAGATCTATTGGGCCTAACAAACCCCATCCAAAGTACCGGATGCTTTAGTACTTCGAAATTTATATCATATCCGAAGGGTGTCCCGGAATGATGGGGATATTCTTATATATGCATCTTGTTAATGTCGGTTACCAGGTGTTCACCATATGAATGATTTTTATCTCTATATATGGGGTGTATATTGAAATATGAAATCTTGTGGTCTATTGTTACGATTTGATATATATAGGTTAAACCTATAACTCACCAACATTTTTGTTGACGTTTTAAGCATGTTTATTCTCAGGTGATTATTAAGAGCTTCCGCTATCGCATACTTAAATAAGGACAAGATTTGGAGTCCATGCTTGTATGATATTGTGTAAAAACTGCATTCAAGAAACTTATTTCGTTGTAACATATTTGTATTGTAAACCATTATGTAATAGTCGTGTGTAAATAGGATATTTTAGATTATCATTATTTGATAATCTACGTAAAGCTTTTTAAACCTTTATTGATGAAATAAAGGTTATGATTTGTTTTAAAATGAATGCAGTCTTTGAAAAACGTCTCATATAGAGGTCAAAACCTCGCAATGAAATCAATTAATATGGAACGTTTTTAATCAATAAGAACGGGACATTTCATCGATTAGATATGAGCACTGCTTATCACCCACAGACAGATGGTCAAAGTGAAAGAACTATACAAACATTAGAAGACATGTTATGGGCATGTGTGATTGACTTTGGAACCGGTTGGGATCGACACTTACCGTTGGCAGAATTTTCATACAATAACAGCTATCAAACGAGCATCAACGCAGCGCCATTTGAAGCACTTTACGGTAGAAAGTGCAGAGCTCCTATCTGTTGGAGTGAAGTAGGAGAAAGACAACTTACTGGACCAGAAATTATTCATGAAACCACCGAAAAGATCATTCAAATACAACATCGATTGAAAACGGCCATGGGTCGCCAAAAGAGTTATGCTGATGTAAGAAGAAAACCGTTAGAATTTCAAGTGGGCGACAAAGTCATGTTGAAAGTGTCACCCTGGAAAGGCGTTGTACGATTCGGTAAACGAGGAAAGCTAAGTCCTAGGTACGTAGGACCCTTTGAAATCTCCGAAAGAATTGGAGCTGTTGCTTATCGATTAAAGCTACCGCAATAACTTGGTAGTGTTCATGACACATTTCACGTGTCAAATTTAAAGAAATGTTTAGATGAAGAGGATGTCGTAATTCCTCTTGACGAAATACGAATCAATGATAAACTCCATTTTATCGAAGAATCTGTTGAAATCATGGACCGTGAGGTCAAACAATTAAAACAAAGCAAAATACCGATAGTTAGGATTCGTTGGATCGCTAGACGAGGACCCGAGTTTACTTGGGAACGTGAGGATCAAATGAAGCAAAAGTATCCACATTTGTTCACTGATATCGCTCATAAAACAGGTACTACTCAAAATTTCGGGACGAAATTTTCTTTAACAGGGAGGTACTGTGATGACCCTAAAAATTTCGACTTATTTAAATCAATTCTCTATACGATTTATTATTTTGACACGTTAAACAAAGTCTATTAGATTGAGTCTCAAAATTTTAGAACTGTTTCATATTTTCAATTACCTTTGATTACTCTCGACGATTCACGAACAATTATATGTATGTATATATATATATATATATATATATATATATATATATATATATATATATATATATATATATATATATATATATATATATATATATATTATAAGATGTACAAGTAAAAACGACTTTGCTACAGTAAAACACTATTTGCTACAGTAAAAACGACTTTGCTACAGTAAAACACTATTTGCTACAGTGAAACGACTTTGCTACAGTGCTACAGTGAAAACGACTTTGCTACAGTAAAACACTATTTGCTATGTGTGAAAACGACTTTGCTACAGTGCTACAGTGAAAATGACTTGCTACAGTAAACACTATTTGCTACAGTACACACTATTGCTACAGTGCACACTATGATGTCGACGAACTAGAAAACAAAGCAGAAATGAGCTGTCCAGCCTCGCCATGCGATCGCATGGTAAAAGCACTGAAAACCCATGCGATCGCATGGTAAAAGCACTGAAAACCCATGCGATCGCATGGGGGACCAAATTCAGGAAATGTGCCTATAAAAGGCCAGTTTGTTCGACGAAATATTTCACACTTTATTTTCTTCTGTAATTTAAATTTATATTTATAATTATAATTATAATTATAATTTAACTTTAATAATAATAAAGTATATACGAGGGTGTTTTAATTTGGGTTTCAAACCGTTTTAAGCTAAGGAAATATTGGGTATTGTTCGGGGTATTGTTCTTGAATCCAAGGCCAACCATACAGTCGTCTACCATCATTATGTCTACACAATTTGGCTACAATATTGAATCTCAATATTGAACCGTGAGTTTATAGATTCCTTTTTAAATACTTTAAATATTTTTGGGCTGAGAATACATGCAATTTATTTTAAACGCAATAAGACACAAGTACATACTAAATTCTACACTGAGTTAAACCGAAAATCCCTTAGCTTTGGTAACTAGTAGCTGCCAGTACATAGGATATGGACTGGTGGGCGCGAATAATTGTATATGGATCCATAGGGCTTGACATCCCCGTCCGAGCTAGAGCGCTAGCCTTTTAACGGACGTATGTTATTTGAGTTTATGACACGTTGGTTTACGTGTATTAAAACGAATGGGGTAATTATCATTATAACGTTAAAATTTAGTTACCAGGGTGATCTGTTACGTAGAATCTATTGATAAACTTTTGATGAAATCTTGTAGTCTATCTTTATATATATTTATGACTCGAGTAATTAAACCTATAATTCACCAACATTCGTGTTGACTTTTAGCATGTTTTATTCTCAGGTCCTTAGACTGCTTCCGCTGTGATGTGCTTGTTGCCTGCATGGAGTCTCTCAGGCTTTGTATAAATTTTATTGCATTCGAAATAAAACTGCGTTGTGTAATAAATAATTGGACTGTGATGTCAACCTGTATGATAAAAACTTATGTATTTTGGGGATTTGCTTATACCTAAGTACTCGTCCACATGCTTATAAATTTCTATGTTTATAAAGTCACTTATTTTAATGAATGCAATATTTTATCAAAACATATCATATAGAGGTCAAAACCTCAATGTGGAATCAATGATTAACGTGCCGCGTCAATAGCAATTTGGACGGGTCGTTACACATTACATAACTAAACATGTGAAATTATTTTATAATGTTGTTGGCAGAGGGAGAGGGAGGCAAGACTTGCAGAGGGATGGCAAAGAACCAACTATAGCTACCTTATATTAGTTTAGTGTTTTATTAGTGTTTTTTAGTTTAGAATTCATCCATTGTAAATTACATTTATGACTTTTTTTGTAAATACTTTATATATAGTTTGGTTTTGTAGTAAATTAATTTTGTATATTTGATGCATTTTGTATTTGGCGGGTGTTATTTGAAATATTTGAGATTTTAATTTATTTGGCGCTAGAAATTATTTGGCGGTATTTGACAGGTATTATTTAAAATATTTGAGTTTAACCATGGTTAACATTTACTAGAACACGTCTAATTGCAACTAACAGAACACCTTTAATTGCAACTAACGGAACACATCTAATTGA
Source organism: Rutidosis leptorrhynchoides (assembly GCF_046630445.1). NCBI lineage: Eukaryota > Viridiplantae > Streptophyta > Magnoliopsida > Asterales > Asteraceae > Rutidosis > Rutidosis leptorrhynchoides. Next base: position 76,963,281 of record NC_092342.1, read on the forward strand.
AACTAACGGAACACGTCTAATTGTAGATAATGGAACACGTCTAAAAGACATAAACAGAACAGCCTAATCTAACGATTTGACAACACATCTAATTATTAGTTTTTAGAGCGGTTCCATGAACCGCACTATATGAGTACACTCAATTGGAGCCGTCACATGTAGATGTGTTGTTCAACACGTCTAAAAGGCTTTTTTCACACGTCTAAAAGAGCCGGAATGTAGTAGTGTGGTGTAATTTGAAAATTGCAGAATTCACAATTAAACTCACACAATAAGTGTGATTATATTATTTATATCAGAGCGTATGTGAAAGTCTTTCATAAACTACTATCCTAAGATAATGTATCAAAATAACATAAAGCAATTAAATATTATCAAAGATTGCAAGGCAATCACTCAACAATAAAGATTAATAAACACAAAGAGTCAGGTAAGTAAAGTTGTATCTCACTTTGTGTAACACACTGAAACCTGGACTAGATGTAAGATGACTATTTTGCGCTTAGGTTTATATTTGTGATTATAAAGTTATTTTATTTTAATTAAGTATTTAGAGTTATCTGATTGTTTGGCTAGGACCAGTTTGTGACAAGAGTCATAGAACAAGTTGGTTTATTTAAATTGGGCCCCGTTAAGGCCGCCTAATGAAGTACGAAAGATATCAGAAAACTAGTAAATACTCGTGTGAAGTGGGGCATGGGTTTTAACCCTCTTAAGTGTAAAACATCTGCTTCTTTCCTCATTTTATTTTCCAAAAACTTCACACTCACTCTCGTATCTAACTTCACGTCTTCTTGGTACCCAACTCTCTAAATCTCAATTTGGATCCTGATTTGTATGCTTAAATCGTTCCTTGTGTCGTTGTGATTCTTACATGGTAAGATTTGTGTGATTTAATGTCCAAATCTGTGTTAAATTGGGTGTATAAGTTAGCTTTTTGGTTAAATGTGATTTTGGTGTCAGTTTGTCCAAATCTTGTGTTGTTTTGGCTCGAAACTTGTGGGTTTATGTTCCTAAGTGATTTGTAGACTGTTGACCGTCGGAGTGTGTCGGTCGACCATCGAAGTGTGTTAGTCGATCGTCGGACAATGACAGTCGACCGTTTGTGTTTGTAGAGACATTCGATTGCTTGTCTATGACAGTGGACCGTCAAACTAGAGACAGTCAACCGACTATCTATGACAGACTGCCGACAGTTTGATTTTGGGGAAATTTATGCTAAGTGTCAGTTTTTAGCAGTTATGCTTTCCAGATGTCTAATTTTTGATTAGCTCACTATACTAAGTTGGTCTATATTGTTCATAAGCGATAAGAACAAGGAAGAATCTCAGAAGTCAGATAACTGAGTTGTAACTGGTAATTGGTGAGTGAGTCTATCTACACTTCTACAAATAGAGTTTAAGTAGCATGTCATGCTACCGTGATTTATTGTATTACCATGCTTTAGTGTGATGTTATTACCATGTTTAGATAATGGTTTCCATCTTACATGATATTACATGCTTATGGTTGATGTTGTTATGTGATCTTATGTGCACACTGTGTTTGACACCAGCCGGGCCTGTGGAGGCTGGGGACTCGTAAGCGGGCCTGTGGAGGTTAGAGTCTGTATGAGGTCAACTGGGCCTATGGAGGTTGGGTCCAAGTCCTATTGTCTATGTACTGATTCATCAAGAAGGACTATCGGTAGACACTAGCCTGATTAGTTAAGGTCGTGTGCGCGTACATTCCGCCGATCCTCGTATTGTCTTTACTTGTATGCTAGTTGGCTGTTAGCATGATTGTGTTGTGGATTGTGTGACAACCCGGAAATTTTTGACCAAATTTAAACTTGATCTTTATATGTTTCCGACACGATAAGCAAAGTCTGTAATGTTGAATCTCAAAATTTTGGAACTACATTCATGTAATCAATCACCCTTTGACCATGCTTGACGATTCACGAACAATATATATATATATATATATATATATATATATATATATATATATATATATATATATATATATATATATATATATATATATATAACTGGATGTGCATATATGATTATATATATATATATATCAATTGAAAACATTAACAAAAGTATTAGATGTATAATACTTTACTTAAACATAATTTTTTCAATAAATGTTTAATATATTTATCGACGGGATTAAAAGATAGTATCAAATGATTGAATTATCAGATACATGATGAGTTTGTTACGGGTCTCCGTTATGAGGTCCACGTTGATTTGAGAAATCATTTTTAACGATATTCGGAAAATGGTAAAGTGATTTACAAGTAAAAATAAATGTGTCAATTAACGGGAATTAGACAAGGATTAGTGGAGATTCTTATTTGAATCTCAATTCAGGCTTTATAATATTTTCCTCGTGACTTTGATAATATAACTATTTTAGTTTTTATTTTACTAAAAGTGAAAGTAAGAATGTGGAGTGTGAATAACTTAGATGTTGGATACCGACGAGTAATTAAATTGACATTTTACCTTAAAATGATTTCATACATTCATTTAACCTTTGGACTTTATCTCACGTTTCATCAACAAATGGTAATTCAAGAACTTGAAATTTATTATGAGTACATATAATTTTAATTTTCTAAAATGTTGCATGATATAACGAATTCCATAATTTTAACCTTTTAAAATGATTCTTATATATATTTAGTTTTGGAAAAACAAAATTATCATATTTATTTGATATAGCTTCGAGCGTAAAAAAAGTTTTCAGAGAACTTTATTATTAAAAACTTTATAAGACAACTTATTTATGAATTTTAAAGAACTTAATTAAAGCTTGTATTATAAATTTGTAAATATATTGTTTCAAAAAGATAGGAGTATTACTAAATAATAATTTTGAGACAATTTTAAATTATATATATTGAACTTTGAAATATAATTAAGTTTTGAAAAACTATATATTATATTGTTAAATAAATATTTCAAATTTATATTTCAAAATGAATATATATATATATATATATATATATATATATATATATATATATATATATATATATATATATATATATATATATATATATATATATATATTTCAATGTAATAAATTTAATATTAAGTTAATTATAAAACGTTTTGAGTTAAAATAATACTATTATATATATATATATATATATATATATATATATATATATATATATATATATATATATATATATATATATGTATATATATATAAAAAACATTTTGAGTTAAAATAATACTATTATATATATATATATGTATATATATATGTATATATATATATATATATATATATATATATATATATATATATATATATATATATATATATATATATATATATATCGACACGTTGATTTATAAAAGCTAATGACCAAAACACTCTAACATTCATGTTACACTTCGAATGATTTAGTTATTGATAAATTGAGTCTATATTTTTGTTAAAGGTACACATCACGAAACGTAAAATGCTAGTTTTCTGAGCTAATGAGATAGCGTTCGGGAAACCGGAACCGGAACGTACGTCGAGTGACAACGTACGAGACATCGGAACGAAAATTATAAGTTAACTATACACGTAAATATAATATAACATATAATTAATTATATAAATTAAATATATTATATATATGATAATAATAAACCGATAGCCGCCCCAATTATTACGTATATGAGCTGGAGGAAGAGGCCATGCGATCGCATGGCCAAAGGGCTTCGAACCCATGCGATCCCATGGGTGTGGCTGGCCAAAAATTTCTATAAAGATCAACGAATTCTGGTTCAGTTTTCATACACAATTCATATCTCTCGCTTCTCTCTACACATATATATATTTATATTATTATAATAATAATTATTATTAAGATTAATATTATTATTAATCTTAATTAGTAGTATTAATATTATAATATTATTATTAGTATTATACATAAAATACTACGACAAGGGTAAGCGCGAGTTATTTTAAAATGGGTTTTCGAGGGGGATAGAGCTAAGGAAATTATGGGTTATAGCTATGGAGGTTATGGGTATTGTTCGGGGGTATGCTCGTGAGTCAAACCTAGTGTTTATCATCTCCGTTACGTCTACGTACTTTCGTACAATATTGAATCACAATATTGATACGTGAGCACTCATAACTTAACTTTTATATATTATTAGTGTATCCCTGACTAGTGCTCGAGTATATAGGATTATGCATGCTTGTACACTTAATATTGTCGTTAGATAGTTTATGATTAATTCTGAATTTAATACATATACTACTGAGAAAAGGTATATGATATGCATGTCGTTGGAAAGCTGGCAAAAAATTAATAACTTTTCATTTAGAAAGTGTATGATTTCGATGAACGGATTAAAAGATATTGTCAATTGAATTATCTATAATTTTAAGTATTATTGTTAAAATGATTATTATTATTATTATCGTTATCGTTATAGTTATCGTCGTCAGTATCGTTATTATTATAATTATCATGGTTGTTAGAAAATATCATTATAAATCTTAAAACTTATATTTTCATATAAATTATCATTTAAATTATTATTAGTATTATTAATAACAACAATATTATTAACATTGTTATTATCATTAACATGATTATAATATTTTTATCATTATTAGTAATATTATTATTATGACATTAGTATTATTATAAAAGGTTATTATTAATTATCAAAATTATTATTATCATTAGTAAATATAAATATTGTTATTATTATAATTAATATTATTATTATCACAAAATAATACAACTTTTACTCATTATTATTATTAATATTATTTTATCAAATAAATATGTGATACAAAGATATTTTTATCACACGTAATATAATTACATTTATAATATATACCACTATATTTTTATGATATTAAGTGAGCTTTATAAATTTTATTACTTAAGATATATAGAAGTATATTTTTTTATCATATATAATTTTTAATATAAAATTTTTATTAATAAATGACTTGTATTATTTACACTAATACAATCTGATAAATATATATTATATATATATATAAAACGACTATATTTAAGTTATATAATAAACATGTATAAATTTTGTAAGCCATTTTGGGTCAAATTGACTTTTGTCAACTTTTGCATATCAGTCTCGAGCATTAGGATTGTGATACACTACGACTTGGCCTAAATTGTTAGACAGTTATTGACCATTATATAAATATATATATATATATATATATATATATATATATATATATATACTTAATATAGGTTCGTGAATCCAAGGCCAACCTTGCATTGTTCAATGTCATCATATGTATTTTTACTACAAAATACAATATCGTGAGTTTCATTTGCTCCCTTTTTAAATGCTTTTGCAATATATATTTTTGGGACTGAGAATACATGCACTGTTTTATAAATGTTTTACGATATAGACACAAGTAATCGAAACTACATTCTGTGGTTGGATAATCGAAATCGAATAGCTCCTTTTTAGCTTGGTAGCCTAAGAATTAGGGAAATGGCCCCTAATTGACGCGAATCCTAAAGATAGATCTTTGGACCTTGATAAGTCTCATTCGGGTTACGAATGCTTTAGTACTTCGATTTATCATATCCGATGAGAGTCCCGGAATGATGGGGATATTCTCTATGCATCCTGTTAGTTCGGTTATCAAGCGTTCACCATATGAATGATTTTTATCTCTATGCAGTGCGAAATGCCTGATATGAGATGATGTTTATGAGAAATGGAAATGAAAATCTTGTGGTCTATTAAATTAATGGAAATGATTGTTCATGATAAACTAATGAACTCACCAACCATTGGTTGACACTTGAAAGCATGTTTATTCTCAGGTATTAAAGAAATCTTCCGCTGTGCATTTGCTCATTTTAAAGATCTTACTTGGAGTCATTCTTGGCATATTTTAAAAGACGTTGCATTCGAGTCATTGAAGTCAACAAGATTATTATTAAGTCATTTATATTTTGGATATTTTATGAAATGGTATGCATGGCTGTCAACTTTCGACGAAATAAAAGTTGTCTTTTTAAAGCGAATGCAATGTTTGTAAAACTTATCATATAGAGGTCAAATACCTCGCAATGTAACCATATGTTATTGTATTCGTCCTTATAGATTAGGACGGGTCGTTTCATGTGGTATCAGAGCGGTGGTCTTAGCGAACCAGGTCTTGCATTAGTGTGTCTAACTGATAGTTGATAAGATGCATTAGTGAGTCTGGACTTTGACCATAGTTGCATGTCAAAATGTTTTGCTTATCATTTCTTGTCGGAAATTACATACTTATCATTCGTAGTCTAGACACATCCTACTGCATTGATTGCATAAATAGTGTATAGACAAAATTTATATCTTAGCGTATCTGCTAATTCATATCTTAACGTATCTGTTACTGTAAACTTGCCTGACATATTTCAAAGATTCCTCCGTAATTTATGGGATGTTGGTATTATATATACATATGTAATTTATGTATTAAAGAATACCAAATCTAAGTCTTATAATCTTCCTCATATCAAAAAATCATTTCCCTACTCTGTACGAGATGGATCCTACAACCAGTTCCAGTTCCTCAGATTCCGACATAAAGTTTCACTCGAACTCCGAAAGCAGTGTGACCGGAATGGATCAACCAATTAGCCATCATCTATTCTGGATGAATTGGGGATGGGTTCGTAGTCTACTTAATCATTGGAGACAAGAAGAAGGCGATCCCTTCCATCCACCAAATTTCCCTCTTGGCAAAGAACCTGAAGCACTTACCGACGAACCTGTTCGATACATCATTTTCTCTCTCATTTCCAGAGTATCTCGGCACGATTATATACTATCTTAAATTCTAGATCTTATTCACCCACTCGTTCGAACCACCGATCATCCCGGAATAATAGAAGAAGTCAACGAGCTTCGCGCTCGAGTATTGGCTTTGGAGAATATGGTGCAAAGATTACAAGTACCATCAACAACACCAGTACCACCAACAACATCCACATCGCAAGCCTCAATACCACAAGCACCATAGATACCAAGGTGTACCAACCATAATAATTGATGAAGTATTGACTCATAACTTCATTAGAGAAACATTCTGCGATGATTATGTAATCTCTAAAGTCTTAGAGATTATCTAATCTAGCTTTAACCATAAATCAGATGAGTGAACCAAAATGATAGAAGGAAGAGTAGAAACCCTGACCAGAATGGTGCACGATTTACAAGCTAGACTTGTTTTACCAGCAGCATCACTAGTAACGTCAGCATTACCAGCACCATCAGTGCCGTCAGCATCGTCAGAATCAACAGTGTCTACAACATCACAAGCTCCGCCAGATCCATAATCACCGCAAACATAATCACTAATCAACAACGAGTATATTGTATCAACGAGTTATGAAGTATTAACTCTTTCCCTCTGAAGAAATTATATGTATTTTGTTATATAAAAATTTTGAGATCAAAAGGTATTATGTATGAATTGCAAAAGGGTAGGTACTACTCGGTTAAATTCATATTACTAAAATGCTATGATATACATCTTTCGTTAGCAACTTAAAAATCATTAACTACAATCTCTGTTTCAAATTCAATTAATTCCGTTTCATAATAAATTAAGTGTATTATTCAATTACATATTTGATTTTACACTTTCGATATACTCAAAACTTTCTAGACAACATCATTCGTACCTTGCGAAGTTCACAAGAATTCCACGAACACCAACATCATTCACCGAAGAAATATCAATAAAAATGAATAATGAAGTATTGATTCATGATTTCATTTACGTTGAAGAAATAATCCGCGAAGATTACATAAATTCTAAGGTTTTAGAATTTGTTCATTTCTAATTTGAGTCGAAAATCAAATGAGTTTAATTCAATATTAACTCATTAAATCTGTATTACATCTGAAAGAAAATATACATACATATATATTTTCATAGAGACTGTAATAAGATTCATTTGTACAAAAATGTTACTTGTGGAATTTTTTTTAACGGGTAGGTAATACCCGAGAGGTATATAAATTCACAATTAATATGTTACATTCTTCGAATCTGATTCAACAATCATTAACTATACTCACTACTTTCACAACAATATACATTCTTTCATAGAAATCAAAACAACCGTTCTCATTCAAATTTGATTACATATTGTGATTTTGACAAATCAAAATCCAAGTCAAGATTTAACAGAAGACATCACTCTTAGATCTCGATCTTTCAAAGATATACTTTGAATTCAAAACTGTGCTAGAACATCATTTCTATTCGTAACAACCAGAAAAATATTCACGTCGTTCAAAAATTCTAGAACATCATATGTATATTGACAATGACAATCTGCGTTCAAACTCTTCATGATCCTTAAAACCCCTCAATTAAGAAACAATCGATATGATGATCCAACCACATGTTATCTACAGTTATGCACCTAGGAAAACTCCCGGAACCTAAGTAAAAGTTTAACACATATCTGCGTCAGATCCTTTGGCATTTATTATCAAAAATAACTTTGCGATCCCTTTTCAAAGTAGAAAATTCTGTCACAGCTCCAGCAAGTCAACTTCGACTTTTCAGTCAGACTAGCCTTATTATAATCTTGATATATACGTTGTCTTTTCGTCATCGTTACCGAGAAACCTTTTATATTCCACCACATTATCAGCAGATATACCAGCAACTTCGTTACTCTTTGGCGTAAGCCTCTCTGAAAAATCATTATATGTACTCATTGAAACCCCATCATCTACTCATCTGCATCTTGTAACGATAATTGCTATACCAGTTATCGGGAATCAACAATCAGTATTTTGAATCTCGCAGCGTTTCTAAGCCAACAGTTATATATATACATATAACTTTCATCTCCTAGACTTACATACTTCGAATGTGAAGTTTTTGAAAAAAACACCCTAAACTGCGAACTAGTTCTCCGAATTTTGAAAAAATGCTGATGAAGCAGCAAAAACTGTAAACGACCTTAACAATCGAGAGTTTGATGATAAAGAATAAGGTGTTGGAAAAGCTCAGAAAAAGAGAAGGTTTGGAACTGGAAAACGGATTGAGCAAACTATGAAGGAGGCTGTGGACAAATCACAAAGACTAAACATGCCTTCAAAGAATCCAAATGAATCAATCTCTATTGAAGTCATTAACGAATACCTTGCTCCTGACTCTAAACATTTACGAACAAATCTTCATCATCATCCATCGACGTTGGAAATTCTAAGATATCATCATATCTTTCATTATAAATATCCTCGATATTTCTAAAGATATTTTCATAACTATTCTTATCTGAAATTATTCATTTCTTCACACTATCTGTGTATATCATAAAAGAAACTGTTTTAGTTTCTAAATTATGAAAAATTTGAATTTAAAATATGAATGTTTTTGAAGAAGTGTTGGAAACTGAAGCATGAGTTAGTATAATATAATGATACTTGATCAACGTGATTATATTACAGTAAGTCATGCTGAGTTTCTAAATGGAACGTGATGATTCACAGACCATATCGTCATCATGTGCCATGTTACACGACTCTTACATTCTACCTCATCTCCAAACACATTAAGAACATATCTTCTTGATAGTTCTATTTTTCCGAATATTCTAGTAATTTGACAAATCAAGATCGTGTCATTACAATTTCCTTCTTAGAATATTAATTATGTTCATTCCGAAATTTATATCTACGAATTCTGAACCATTACTTGCTGTGCTTAATGGATAGAAGAGGAAACAGAGCATGAAGCTCCGAAATAGAAATGGGAGTATAAATCACAGCAAATAGGAGAGAGCATTAACTGTGGATGTCGATGATTATAGAAAGACAGAAGCAGGGACTCTGAAAAATAAGGAAAGATATAAAGCCCGACGACAACACATAAATTACAAACCGTGTATATCAATAAGTATTGCAACGTAAAGACACGGGAGAACTAAAAACACTATAAAGCCAAGAGTATAGTAAAAGTGAATAGATTCCTCCGATGGCAGATGAAAAATAAGAATGATAGATATGAAAGTTAGGAGTATATCAAGAATCAGAACTAGATGAAGCATATTGACGAATACTTTAAAGAATGAGTTGAGGAAGGAAGAATAGAAGGTGAGCTGTGGAAATAAGGAAATGAAGGGAGTGGATTTATAGTGACATATCCGACAGAGCAATCGAGACATATCATCGCATTTAGCCAAAGAAGATCCTAATTTCCTTAATTATCGAAGAACCAAATCTTGTTACAAAGATTTTCTCTAAATCCCTTGAATTTCGGAAAAATCAACCGCGACTACGTCACCGGTTAAGACGAACCTACATTTATTCATTTCACTCTTTTGTGATAACTTCACTCGTACTCTTCACAAAATCAAATTGTTTTATCTATATTACTTGATGATGGTAAAACTCTAATTTTCAACTCGTATGAGTCATGAAAACATACTTATTGTCAGCCATGACCATCCTAATCAAATTTTAGGACGAAATTTCTTTAACGGGTAGGTACTGTGACAATCCGGAAATTTCCGACCAAATTTAAACTTGATCTTTATATGTTTCCGACTCGATAAGCAAAGTCTGTAATGTTGAATCTCAAAATTTTGGAACTACATTCATGTAATCAAACACCCTTTGACCGTGCTCGACGATTCATGAACAATATATATATATATATATATATCAATTGAAAACATTAACAAAAGTATTAGATGTATAATACTTTACTTGAACATAATTGTTTCAATAAAGGTTTAATATATTTATCGACGGGATTAAAAGATAATATCAAATGATTGAATTATCAGATACATGATGAGTTTGTTACGGGTCTTCGTTATGAGGTCCACGTTGATTTGAGAAATCATTTTTAACGATATTCGGAAAATGGTAAAGTGATTTACAAGTAAAAACAAATGTGTCAATTAACGGGAACTAGACAAGGGTTAGTGGAGATTCCTATTTGAATCTCAATTCAGGCTTTATAATATTTTCCTCGTGACTTTGATAAGATAACTATTTTAGTTTTCATTTTACTTAAAGTGAAAGTAAGAACGTGGAGTGTGAATAACTTAGATGTTGGATACCAACGAGTAATTAAATTGACATTTTACCTTAAAATGATTTCATACGTTCGTTTAACCTTTGGACTTTATCTCATGTTTCATCAACAAATGGTAATTCAAAAACTTGAAATTTATTATGAGTACATATAATTTTACTTTTCTAAAACGTTGCATGATATAACGAATTCCATAATTTTAACCTTTTAAAATGATTCTTATATATATTTAGTTTTGGAAAAACGAAATTATCATATTTATTTGATATAGCTTCGAACGTACAAAAAGTTTTCAGAGAACTTTATTATTAAAAACTTTATAAGACAACTTATTTAAGAATTAAAGAATTTAATTAAAGCTTGTATTATAAATTTGTAAATATATTGTTTCAAAAAGATAAGAGTATTAATAAATAATAATTTCGAGACAATTTTAAATTATATATATTGAACTTTGAAATTTAATTAAGTTTTGAAAAACTATATATTATATTGTTAAATAAATATTTCAAATTTATATTTCAAAATGAATATATATATATATATATATATATATATATATATATATATATATATATTTTCAATGTAATAAAATTTAATATTAAGTTAATTATAAAACGTTTTGAGTTAAAATAATGCTATTATATATATATATATATATATATATATATATATATATATATATATATATATATATATATATATATATATATATATATATATATATAACGAGACGTTGATTTATAAAAGCTAATGACCAAAACACTCTAACATTCATGTTACACTTCGAATGATTTAGTTATTGATAATTTGAGTCTATATTTTTGTTAAAGGTGCACATCACGAAACGTAAAATGCTAGTTTTCTGAGCGTATGAGATAGCGTTCGGGAAACCGAAACTGGAACGTAAGTCGAGTGACAATGTACGAGACATCGGAATGAAAATTATAACTTAACTATACACGTAAATATAATATAATATATAATTAATTATATAAATTAAATATAATATATATATATATATATATATATATATATATATATATATATAATAATAAACCGATAGCCGCCCCAATTATTGTGTATATGAGCTGGAGGATGAGGCCATGCGGTCACATGGCCAAAGAGCTTCGAACCCATGCGATTGCATGGGTGTGGCTGGCAAAAACTTTCTATAAAGCTCAACGAATTCTGGTTCAGTTTTCACACACAATTCATATCTCTCGCATCTCTCTACACATATATATATTTATATTATTATTATTATTATTATAATTATTATTATTATTATAATTATTATTAAGATTAATATTATTATTAATCTTAATTAGTAGTATTAATATTATTATTAGTATTATACATAAAATACTGCGACAAGGGTACGCGCGAGTTATTTTAAAATGGATTTTCGAGAGGGATAGAGATAAGGAAATTATGGGTTATAGCTATGAAGGTTATGGGTATTGTTCGGGGGTATGCTCGTGAGTCAAACCTAGTGTTTATCATCTCCGTTGTGTCTACGTACTTTCCTACAATATTGAATCACAATATTGATACGTGAGCACTCATAACTTAACTTTTATATATTATTAGTGTATCCCTGACTAGTGCTCGAGTATATAGGATTATGCATGCTTGTACGCTTAATATTGTCGTTAGATAGTTTATGATGAATCCTGAATTTAATACATATACTACTGAGATAAGGTATATGATATGCATGTCATTGGAAAGCTGGCGAAAAATTAATAACTTTTCATTTAGAAAGCGTATGATTTCGATGAACGGATTAAAAGATATTATCAATTGAATTATCTATAATTTTAAGTATTATTGTTAAAATGATTATTATTATTATTATTATCGTTATCGTTATCGTTATGGTTATCGTTATTGTTATCGTCGTTAGTATCGTTATTATTATAATTATCATGGTTGTTAGAAAATATCATTATAAATCTTAAAACTTATATTTTCATTTAAATTATCATTTTTGTTATTATTAGTATTATTAATACCAACAATATTATTAACATTGTTATTATCATTAACATGATTATAATATTTTTATCATTATTAGTAATATTATTATTATGACATTAGTATTATTATAAAAGGTTATTATTAATTATCAAAATTATTATTATCATTAGTAAATATAAATATTGTTATTATTATAATTAATATTATTATTATCACAAAATAATACAACTTTTACTCATTATTATTATTAATATTATTTTATCAAATAAATATGTGATACAAAGATATTTTTATCACACGTAATATAATTTCATTTATAATACATACCACTATATTTTTATGATATTAAGTGAGTTTTATAAATTTTATTACTTAAGATATATAGAAGTATATTTTTTTTATCATATATAATTTTTAATATAAAATTTTTATTAATAAATGACTTGTATTATTTACTCTAATACAATTTGATAAATATATATTATATATATAAAATGACTATATTTAAGTTATATAATAAACATGTATAATTTTTGGAAGCCATTTTGGGTCAAATTGACTTTTGTCAACTTTTGTATATCAGTCTTAAGCATTAGGATTGTGATACACTAAGACTTGGCCTAAATTGTTAGACAGTTATTGACCATTATATATATATATATATATATATATATATATATATATATATATATATATATATATATATATATATATATAGGTTCGTGAATCCAAGGCCAACCTTGCATTGTTCAATGTCGTCATATGTATTTTTACTACAAAATACAATATCGTGAGTTTCATTTGCTCCCTTTTTAAACGCTTTTGCAATATATATTTTTGGAACTGAGAATACATGCGCTGTTTTATAAATATTTTATGAAATAGACATAAGTAATTGAAACTACATTCTATGGTTGGATTATCGAAATCGAATATGCCCCTTTTTAGCTTGGTAGCCTAAGAATTAGGGAAATGGCCCTTAATTGACGCGAATCCTAAAGATAGATCTATGGACCTTGACAAGTCCCATTCGGGTTACGAATTCTTTAGTACTTCGATTTATCATATCCAATGAGAGTCCCGGAATTATGGGGATATTCTATATGCATCATGTTAGTTCGGTTATCAAGCGTTCACCATATGAATGATTTTTATCTCTATGCAGTGCGAAATGCTTAATATGAGATGATGTTTATGAGAAATGGAAATGAAAATCTTGTAGTCTATTAAATTAATGGAAATGATTGTTTATGATAAACTAATGAACTCACCAATCGTTGGTTGACACTTGAAAGCATGTTTATTCTCAGGTATTAAAGAAATCTTCCGCTGTGCATTTGCTCATTTTAAAGATCTTACTTGGAGTCATTCATGGCATATTTCAAAAGACGTTGCATTCGAGTCATTGACGTCCACAAGATTATTATTAAGTCATTTATAGTTTGGATATTTTATGAAATGGTATGCATGCCTGTCAACTTTCGATGAAATGAAAGTTGTCTTTTAAAAAAGAATGCAATGTTTGTAAAACTTATCATATAGAGGTCAAATACCTCGCAATGTAACCATAAGTTATTGTATTCGTACATATGGATTAGGACGGGTCGTCTCAGATTGCATGTATGATGTTTAAGCTTGTTCTGTTCAGATAGATTTTATTCACTTAGCCGGTGCTAATCCCTCACATTCCACCCTTGCAGGTTTGGATAGTGTTAGTTGGGATGGGAGCAGGTGCAGATGACATGTTTTACTATGTGAACTATGATGTGGACTTTTGTAATCGATGTTTTTTAATAAGTAACACCGTGGTGTAAATTTAAACTTAATCACGTGGATTTATGTAATGATGTAATTAATGTTATGATTTAAATATCAAAGTCTTCCGTTGTGTTATTTAAAAGAAAATGGTACGTGTTACACTTTAGGTTATATAAAATTGGAACAAGTGATTTTGACCGAATGTACATGCTGTATCTTTTGTATGCTTTCATCTTGTACTTATATTTACATATTTCATTTAGTCATCACTCTACATCCGCCATGTTATCGATCTTTTGGTAAAGTTTTTTTTCCAGCATCCAGACTGTCATAACTTTCATCTCAAACCCCAAACTGAGCGAGGCGCCAACAAACACATGTAATTACTAACCATCTACATAAATTGTAAATAGCTTAAACAACAACTAAAAGAACACTTCGCATCGAAGCGTGGGCACAAAACTATTTTAAAGGAACTGTGTTAAACACGTGCCTCAGATCATCATGTATTGATATATTGATGAATATTCTTTTGTTTCAGTTCAGGTATGAATATTTTTACTTATATATATATATCTATGATATTTTATTTGTTTGCAATCAAATATTTTTTCGGATACTACGTTTTCTACAAACTTAAAATAGTGTTTAATTATTACCCGAATAAGTTTAAAAAAAATCTTGACGACTCTTTTATTTGTCAGAAATTTTTGTGTATGTAAAATGCATTTTTACATGGTTGTGATATAAGAGTATCATTTGTTGATTCTATTGGTGAAAATTTGGGTGGAATAGAAAAGGCAGTTGTGAATTTGTTGCTTATGAATTTGATAGCATATTTTTACACGTTGGTGTTAAAATAAAATAAAAGTACAAAGAACTTTTTTGACATTTTCTGAACAATCCGTATGTGGTTTTTTTTCCCCCCCAAAATATGCCTTACTTGGTTTTTGATCTTTTCGTAAGTGGAATTTAATTGTTTGGATACCGACTTAATAAGACACGGTTATATGATAAAAGTGAATGGATTATAAGTTTCATGTAAATATTTATGTCAAAATGATTTATACATACGTAGTAAACAGGTAATGTTTACAAACTGAATACACATTGTCCTTTTATGTTTGGATTTGGAAAACATATTTGGAAAAGAAAAGGCTTTGTTTTCAAATGATTGTTGAAATCATAATAATCTGGGTCTATGTGTGTCTCTGTACACAAGTTTCTCAAAACATGTTAGTACCTGATTTGGCAAGATTTCTTGTTGAAAACACTTTACAGTTGTACACGTTATTTTGTTTTAAAATACTCTTTTTGTTTTAAGAATCCATATCAAAATGTAAGGCATCGTTTGGACTTTGCATCGCATAAATGGGTATGTAAACACGAGTATTTACAGTCAGCAATTTGTATTTGATTTGAAATCGGGTAACTAATGTTACTATTTTGTCGATATGTTTCTTTTGGGTATATGACTTAAAATTCCATTTTTATATGTATCATCATACCATCGGTTATTTAATCTTGGAACCTCTTTTTGTAACACCCCATTTTTCTGTTACGCGTTATTTTGGGTGTCATTCGAATTACGAGGCATGTAAGCGTATATTTGGATTCTAAATAAAGTTTGAGTTGATTTTCTAAAACCTTACCATTGGATAGTAAATCTCATTATGTTTCCAATGATATTTGATTCATCGAAAACGGAGTTACGGTTTGAAAGTTACGACCAAAACAAGTTCAGAAAACTGATCCAGTTGATTTGGACGCCGTCCAACCTTTTTGGACGCCGTCCAAAAGGCCTGACGGGCCAGCAGCTGTATTTTACTTAAATTAAAAGGGGTACTCTGGTCTTTTCACTTGTGGACTGAATGGTGGCTTTATTATCAGTTTTAGATCCACTTTTGGATCATTTTCACCTTCTCAAACACTCTCATCAAACCCTAGTGAGAGAGAGAGAGAGGTTGTAGAGAGAGTTGGGGATTTGGAGAAGAAGAAGTGTGACTCGGGTCGGGACTCAAGAGTTAAAGTTGTTCACCTCATTTACGGCTACGTTTTGGTAGTGTCGGTAAGTTCTAACTCCGAAATTCATCTTTATGATTTGATATTCAAGTTAGGGTTTTGATCTTTTTAGTTGTAAAACCCATTTAGATGATGAAGTAGGTTTATGAAACTAGTTATTTTTGATACATGGCGGGTTTTGGGTTGATTGACGTTTTGGCCATGATTAGGCTTTGATTTTGGGTGTAATCACTTAGTTTAGTGATTTTGGAAGTGTTGGAACCCTTTTGTGTGTATTTGGGTTGACTAGTTTTGAAATGGGTCAAAATTAGGGTTTATGTGTCAAATTGAGTGAGCTAAGTGTTTAACACTTGTGATTTGGTTTAATTGGTGTATTAGGGCCATTTCACTTGTGTGAGTGATTATTGGTTAGTTTGGGCATTTTTATGACTTTGGTCAAAATGGGTAAATTGAATTGGGTCAAACTTGATGATGACACTAGTTTTGGTCAAAGGGATGTTAAACACTTTTGTTAAGTGTTAAATGGCATTTTTGAATGAAAGTAAACGTGGGAAGTGATTTTGGGTTAAAATGATATTTTTAACATAAGTCAAAGGTAGTTAAAAGCAATATGGGTCAATATTGCACGTGTTATGGTTTTGGTGTATATGGCGTTTGAAATGATTACTACCTAAGTAGTAATTTAGTGTTAAGACCTAGGTTCGTCTAATTGGTGTAAAGTATAAATTGGGTTCAATTGTACTTTGTAGAGTGGGTTTGAATTACCACCCGAAGTGGTAAATGGTGTGTGTCCATTAGGTGTTAAATGGGCGGGTTTTGGAGAGCAAGGTGTAATCCCTCGGTTAAGGGATGTTTGTGTCGGGTTCTCTTTTAGAGAATGGTTATTTATGTGTATATTGTACCTATGTGTGATATAGGTGGTTACTTGCTGGGATTTGAGGACGGAGATCATGTTATACATTACTTGTGCGGGCATTCCAAGGTGAGTGGAATAATTATATATGTATGTATATGATTTATTTGCTTGTGGGGTATGGGTTAAACTTCGATGTTGACGATACCATATCCTAGAGTATATTGTTTGTTCGTATTGATGAGGGTTAAAGTTCGATGTTGACGATACCTCATGTATGGATTTAAAGTTCGATGTTGACGAAGCCATACCACTATTATAGTGACGTTTGTATGATGAGGGTTTAAGTTCGATG
The DNA here is from genome assembly GCF_046630445.1 of Rutidosis leptorrhynchoides. Taxonomy (NCBI): domain Eukaryota; kingdom Viridiplantae; phylum Streptophyta; class Magnoliopsida; order Asterales; family Asteraceae; genus Rutidosis; species Rutidosis leptorrhynchoides. Next base: position 76,981,322 of record NC_092342.1, read on the forward strand.
TTGACGATACCTCATATGTGGGTTTAAGTTCGATGTTGACGATACCACATTTATTAGGACGAATGGGGATTAAGTTCAATGTTGACGATACCATTCGTTGGGCTAGCCGTGGGACTTGAATACTAATGGATGTTGTGAACATCAATGTTTTATGTGTTGTAGTGTAGCATATTGTATTTCTCGTGTTATATGCTATTGTTGTGCTAGCTTGTATTATCGGAGATTTAGTGTTATACTTTGCAATGGTATGCTAATTAAAATGCTAGCGTGTATGAGGAAATTGTTTAAGTGTGTGCAAGTAAGTAGATTATATATATACAATTATTGCATTCACTAAGCTTTATGCTTACCCCTCTCGTTGTTTACCTTTTTACAGGTATTGTGTTATGAAGCTAGCTAGTTGTTAGGCTAGATGCGTAGGAGCGCTTGGGCTCGATGGGGTAGCTTTTGGAGATATGGACGGGGATTGGGGATTTGGTAGTCCCCGGGATTATGCTCTTGGTATTGGGTTGGGTTATTGAGTCTTAACCCGTATTTATGGTGTAAACACTTTCAATTAACGTTTGCGATGTAAAACTCAATTCTATTAAGGAAATTTCTTAATTATAATTATTATATTATGTTGTAAAAACCGTTTCGTTTAAAAGTGTCGGGAAGCGGGTTTTTCGCCCGCGTGAATTTGTAAAACTGATCAGGAACTTTTAGTTCATTTGGACGCCGTCCAAATGGCTCGGACACTGTCCTGGTCTTCTCTGCTAGATGCCGTCCAGATAACTGGACGCTGTCCAGATAACTGGACGCCGTCCAGATGGTCTATATAAAAAAAAAATTTAAGTCGTGTTTTTGGTAAAATGAAGTTGGGTCGTTACAAGTGGTATCAGAGCATTGTCTAAGTGAATTAGGTGACCTTGGAATAGGTGCCTAGTGTTAGACTTATTGACAGTTATGTATTATTTGCGGGACTTATTGGAATACGGGTCGGATTGAGATTTGTTTGTGCCTTAGAGTAGGTGACTAACTAGGACTTCTGTTTGTTCAAAGTGTGATTATGTGGGGCCTTATTTCGTGTGTAAATTAGTGCCTTAGATGGATAGTGCCTAATGTAAGTAGGCGAACTTGGACGTTGTTTCAGTGATAGTCACCTACGTTGTAGGTTGACTTGTTGTTGTGGTGTACTTGTGTACGTTTATTACTATATTGTATATTGGTGTATATATACAGGTATCTATTGGTGCGGTGTCCTAGGGACGAATCTATTGAAGAGATTCGCATGTTTGGCGGTTTGAAGTGATCAAGTTCGCGGTAAGGACTTTGGTCATTCTGGTACTTGGGATTATCGCGTATTATCTTGTGTGAATGTTGCGTCAGTCTGGGTAAAGTACTTTGCGTGACTATGTGAAAATGGTAAGGTACGCATTTGTAATAGTGACCGATCACCATTATTACGAAAGTGTATCTTGACATCAAGCATGACATGACAAGTACCGAACGGAGGAAACGTGGCATGGTTAGTGTAGATTCAGGATAAATAAGGAATCTTTTATTAGTTCCTAGGTTATAGTGGTCTCGGGTGATGTGCTTGTTGTCACATAGGATTTTTTGTGAGTTGAAAATTGTTACGGTGTATTCGGTTAGTTAAATGAGTGAGCCAACTCACGAGTTCGGCGCATAATTAGTCACCCTACGTAGTGGGTGTATTATTTGAGATCGTCATTGGTTGTAGTTACCCATCGTAAATAGGATGACCGATTATTGTATGTGTGTGTGTGCGTCGAGGACTTAAATTCCGTAATGGAATACGACAAGTCTAATGATTGTGGTTTGGGGTTGCACTCGTTAGAGTGTGTGGTTAGAGGATCGTGTAAGGATTCCAGTTGTGAGCCGCCTTGGAATTGGCGAATCGGGGAGTCTTGGGGTCATTAAACTCATGAGAGTGGGACCCGTATGACGATGATTGCGTTAGTGTGTTAGCGTGTTGTGGTTTATAGGGTAACATTCCTAACGGAATATCCCTTGTTGTGGTGGTCGTGTCGATGTGCGGAAGGGTGTAATACTTGGTGTTTCCAAGCATCTCTTTAGTGTTAAATGAAAGGGTTCGTGAGGCTATATCCTTTTGGCCTTGTGGAAATTGTGGGTAGCGTGTGATCGGTAGAAACTTTCAATAAGATGATAGACCGTGAGGTTTGTCGGGTAGGTATGACTTCGGGTCATTATTATGGAGAGATGGGTGACATCGGTTGTATGAAACCTAAAGATCGAGTTTCTAAAATTCGGTTGATTGTGGTGGGAGTTTGCATGACACTGCATCAGGTGCCTTCTTATGTGAAGCGTCCCGTTCATATCGAATATAAACGTCACGTACTCATTGGTATCATTGCGAGGTATTGACCTCTATATGTGACATTTTTCAAAATCTGCATACGTTTTTATAATACAAACCATAACCTTTATTATAATCGAAGGTTCAAACAGCATAATAATGATTATCGTTTAGTGATAATCTAAGTTTTACAAACTTTACATTTGATAATAACAATACGATTTTCAACATATTTCACATTACAAATCTTCCGATATGCAGTTTTATTTTTGACACAAATATGCATACTCCAAATCTTGCTTAAATTCGGCATAATGCAGCGGAAGCTTTTAATTATCACCTGAGAATAAACATGCTTAAAACGTCAATATAAAGTTGGTGAGATATAGGTTTAATGCTAGCAGCATTATAAATATAGACCACAAGATTTCATATATACAAACGTTTTAATAAAAATATTCTAAGTGGTTGAGCACTTGATAACCATACTTAACATTTAATCAACGTCGCATATTCCCTTTATTATGAAATCTCACTACACTGTACCAAGTATAGTTACCGAAATGAAGTACTGTGCAACCGATGAATACTGGTCGTCCAGTCCGGTTGGGATTGTCAGGTGATAATGCTAAAAACGAACATATATTTCATAGCATTATTCCTCAAGAAAGACAAGCTTTTAGTTGCAATTGTTCTATTTACAAGTGATATTCGTTTAAATAATAAAAGGTGAAGACAAAAGACAGATTCGACGAATTGAAGACGCAAACGACCAAAAAGCTCAAAAGAACAAAAGACAATCAAAGAGGTTCCAATTATTGATAAGAAACGTCTCGAAATTACAAGAGTACAAGATTCAAAACGCAAAGTACAAGATATTAAATTGTACGCAAGGACGTTCGAAAATCCGGAACCGGGACCAGAATCAACTCTTAACGCTCGACGCAATGGACTAAAAATTACAAGTTAACTATGTATATAAATATAATATAATATATAATTAATTATATTAATTATATATATATTATATTTATAAATAAAAACCGTCGGCAGAGAAAGACTCCAAGGGACTGAGCTGTAATTTCATTCTCCGCGACTCGCGGAGTTTGAAGGCAAAAATGCCGCGAGTCGCGGAGCCCCAAAATGAAATTCTGCCTATAAAGCCAACCGAATTCTGATCGTAAAAATCAATCTTTTTCTTCCTCATTCATACGTAAAATTTATATTTATATTTATAATTTATATTTTAATTTTAATTATAATTCTAATAATAAGGGTATGTTAGCGAATGTTGTAAGGGTGTAAGTCGAAATTCTGTCCGTGTAACGCTACGCTATTTTTAATCATTGTAAGTTATGTTCAACCTTTTTACATTAATATCTCGTAGCTAAGTTATTATTATGCTTATTTAAAACGAAGTAATCATGATGTTGGGCTAATTACTAAAATTGGGTAATTGGACTTTGTACCATAATTGGGGTTTGGACAAAAGAACGACACTTGTGGAAATTAGACTATGGGCTATTAATAGGCTTTATATTTGTTTAACTAAATGATAGTTTGTTAATGTTAATATAAAGATTTACAATTGGGCGTCCTTATAAATTACCATATACACTCGATCGGACACGATGGGCGGGGTATTTATATGTACGAATAATCGTTCATTTAACCGGACACGGGAATGGATTAATAGCCACTAGAATAATTAAAACAGGGGTGAAATTACATTCAAGGGTAATTGGTGTAATTGTTAACAAAGTAGTAAAACCTTGGTTTACACGCAGTCGATAACCTGGTGTATTCATTAAACAAAGTATTAAAACCTTGTTACAATTCGAATCCCCAATTAGTTGGAATATTTAACTTCGGGTATAAGAATAATTGGATGAGGACACTCGCACTTTATATTTATGACTGATGGACTGTTATGGACAAAAACCAGACGGACATATTAAATAATCCAGGACAAAGGACAATTAACCCATGGGCATAAAACTAAAATCAACACGTCAAACATCATGATTACAGAAGTTTAAATAAGCATAATTCTTTTATTCCATATTTAATTTCCTTTATTTTATATTTAATTGCACTTCTAATTATCGCATTTTTATTGTTATTGTATTTAATTGCACTTTTAATTATCGTACTTTTTAATTATCGCAAGTTTATTTTATCGCACTTTTATTATTCGCAATTTCATTATCGTTATTTATTTTACGCTTTAAATTAAGTCTTTTATTTATTTAATATTTTACATTAGGTTTTAACTGCGACTAAAGTTTTAAAATCGACAAACCGGTCATTAAACGGTAAAAACCCCCCTTTATAATAATAATATTACTTATATATATATTTGTATTTTTATAAAAGTAAATTAATATAGCGTTCAGCTTTGTTTAAAGATTTCCCTGTGGAACGAACCGGAGTTACTAAAAACTACACTACTGTACGATTAGGTACACTGCCTATAAGTGTTGTAGCAAAGTTTAAGTATATCCATTCTATAAATAAATAAATATCTTGTTTAAAATTGTATCGTATTTAATAGTTTTTCCTAGTAAAATATAAACTATTTCGTATACCTTAGCTTTGACATCAAGTATTTTTGGCGCCGCTGCCGGGGACACTCTTAAACGCCGGAAGCGCAACGCTAATATAAAAAAAAAAAAAAAAAAAACTTTTTAATTATTCGAAAATATAAAAAGAAAAACAAAAATATAAATATTTTTAGGAGTTTGATAAATATTTAAGTTTTATAAAGTTTCTTTGTTTTTATAAAAACATAAGTTTTATTTAAATCAAGTTTTAAGATTTTTATTTATAAAATTATAAAGTGATTCTATTTTTATTTAAGTTTTAAATATAAGTTTTATTTATACACATATTATTATTTTTTATAAACAGAAAAAATTAAAAACAGAAAATAAAATAAATAAATAAATAAAGAAAAACGCGTTGAAGATATAACCTGTCAGCTGAATTTTGGAACCCCGCGACTCGCGGGGTTTGAAGTTTTAAATACCGCAACTCGCGGAGTGACTCTGACATGCGACAGAACCCTAATTCAGCATTTATTACGGATTATTAATTATTATTATTATTATTAACCCTAATTATTATTATTATTATAATTAAGTTTATTTTTAATTTAAGTTTTATTTAATTTATATTTTAGTTAAATTAGTTTAATTAAATTGTAAAATTAGTAGTTTTATTAAATAAATAATATAAAAATAATATTTGTAATTTTTACAACTTTTTGTATATTTTTATATTTTGTCCCTTTTTAATTGTTTTAGCGTAACTTTTGTATTTTTAGCTCATATTTAGTTTTAAACTTAGTTTTTGCCATAGTTATTTTTACTTCTAGATTTTTAGGCTTTGCCGTAGAATTCCTTAAGTGCTTTTTCTTTAGACTAAGATTTAGGTACTTTAGAATTTTGCGACGCCTTTTTAAGTTTTAGTTTCTTTTTAAGTTATTTCCATTTGAGATTTAGTTTTTCCTGTAAGCTTTAATATTTTTAGACGACTTTTACCTATGTATCAATTATCATTCCAATTAGTAATTTCAATTTGCGATTATAATTTTAAGTTAGTTGTAGTAATAAGGTTAGGTTAGTCAAGTATTTTTAAGTTTTTATAAGTTTCTTTTATTTTTCCGTCACCTTTTATTTTTCAACCATTTTTTCTTTTTCGACCTTTTTCGACGAACTATTTTTCTTTCTTATTTCTCGCTATTCTAGTTTTTAGGACATAGATTTTTATTCTACTTCTTATCTAAATTTCTTAAAATTACGAAAATTTATTTTAAGTGGTTAAATTAATAGACATCAAAATTTTCTGGTTCGTAGTAATAGTTGGATTTGTACATGGACCGGGTTATTGGAGCCAAACAGTCCTCAATTATATTGAGACCAAACGAATCCTGCCCCTCTGCTGCATCTTTTGGCTATTCGAAACGTGGGCAAAATCAGAAAATTCTATTGATTGGATAACTTATTATAATTTTTCTTTCCTTTTAAAAAACTAATAGGATATTCAGTGAATGCACCGAGCAAGACGTTCATCACCTTTTGTATGTTCACCACCTGTAACTAGATCAAGACATTTAGCAAATATAACCGCCGTTGATTTTTCTTTAGAATCGTCATCCAGTCGACCAAGTACTTCAGTTCAAATTTCCGATAATCCATTTTTTGAACCCGACCTCACAATTGAGAATCTGGAGAATATTCAGGAACGGTTCGTAGATCCTGAACCATTAAACTTTCCTCCGGAACCACCAATCATTCAAACAGAGATTGTTGAGGAACGAACCATTAAATCAGAATCATCTAGTGATACCGATTCAACAAATTCAATTATGGAGAATCTGGAACCTTTAAGTATGGAAGACCGAATGAGAGCTAAACGCACTGGCCAAGGTCACGCAATTACTCATCCAGACATTAATGCGCCAGATTATGAAATCAAAGGACAAATTCTACACATGGTGACTAATCAATGCCAATTTAGTGGTGCGCCGAAGGAAGATCCAAATGAACATCTACGTACCTTTAATAGGATCTGCACACTATTTAAAATCCGACAAGTGGAGGATGAACAGATATATCTCATGTTTTTTCCCTGGACTTTAAAGGGAGAAGCCAAAGATTGGTTGGAATCGTTACCTGAAGGGGCGATTGATACATGGGACGTTTTAGTTGACAAATTTCTTAAACAATTCTTTCCTGCATCTAAAGCCGTAAGACTTCAAGCAGAAATTGTTACGTTTACACAGAAACCAAATGAAACTCTATATGAGGCGTGGACAAGATATGGAAAGTTATTAAGAGGATGTCCGCAACATGGTTTAGACACCTGTCAAATAGTACAAATATTCTACCAAGGATGCGACATCACTACAAGAAAAGACATAGATATAGCAGCTGGTGGTTCTATTATGAAGAAAACCGAAACTGATGCTTACAAAATTATTGATAACACTGCTTCCCACTCACATGAGTGGCACCAAGAAAAAGACATCGTTAGATCATCTAAAGCAGCTAGAGCCGATTCTAGCCATGACTTAGATTCCATTTCCGTAAAGATAGATGTTGTGGAGAGACGAATGGAAAAGATGACTAAAGATATTCACTCAATACGAATTAGTTGTGAGCAGTGTGGAGGACCACATTTGACAAAAGATTGTCTCAGTATTGAATTAACAATGGAACAAAGAGAGAATATTTCATACATAAACCAAAGGCCTGGAAATAATTATCAGAATAATTATTAACCGCCAAGACCAATTTACAATCAAAACCAGAATTATAACAGAAATATTCCATACAACAACCAACAAGGTCCTAGCAATCAACAAGTATCCAATAATACTTATAATCAGCAAAGACCTAATTTTTAAAACAAACCACCACAACAAACCGATGATAAAAAGCCGAATTTAGAAGATATGATGACGAAGCTAGTTGAAACTCAAACGCAGTTTTTCACATCTCAGAAACAAACCAATAAACAAAATGCTCAAGCATTTAGAAATCAACAAGCTTCTATTCAAAATCTAGAACAAGAAGTAAGTAACCTAGCAAGGTTAATAGGTGAAAGAAAACCGGGAAGTTTACCGAGCGATACAAATGCTAACCCCCGAAATGAAACAGCTAAAGCCATTACCACAAGAAGTGGTACAACACTTAAACCACCTGAAATACCTGTAACTTCTGATGAAGCCATTCCTACTCCACAAGAACCACAACCTGATCAAGATAAGGAAAAAGAACCGGTAGTTGAAAAGGTTAATGAAGATAACACAGTTAAGGCTAAACCTTATGTTAAACCATACCAACCACCACTTCCTTACCCGAGTAAAATGAAGAAAGAGAAACTTGAAGCCGAGCAATCCAAATTCTTGGATATGTTTAAACAGATAAATGTAAATCTTCCTTTCATTGATGTGATTTCAGGAATGCCTAGATATGCTAAATTCTTGAAAGATCTAATTTCAAATAGAAAGAAAATGGAAGAACTCTCGGCTGTTACTATGAATGCTAATTGTTCAGCAGTGCTGTTGAATAAGATACCAGAAAAACTATCTGATCCAGGAAGTTTCACAATTCCATGTTTTCTGGGTAGTCTTAGTTCAATAGAAGCATTGGCAGACTTAGGTGCTAGTATAAATCTAATGCCGTATTCACTATACGCTAAACTAGACCTTGGAGAATTGAAACCAACCAGAATAAGCATACAACTAGCCGATAGATCAATAAAATATCCTAGAGGGATAATGGAGAACATGCTAGTTAAAGTTAGTACTTTAGTATTTTCAGTAGATTTTGTTGTTTTGGACATGGAAGAAGATTCTCAAGTTCCTCTCATATTAGGAAGACCATTCTTAAACACGGCTAAAGCAATGATAGACGTGTTCGGTAAGAAACTGACCCTAAGTATAGAGGATGAGAGTGTTACCTTTTCAGTTGATAGAGCAATGCAACAACCACAATCTGCAGATAATTCATGTTATTATATTCAAACTATAGATGCACATGCAGAATTATTAAAAGAATTTCCAGAATTACAAGGAACAGGAGAATGTTCTTTAGGAGAAGGTAATGAACCAATTGATGAAGCTGAAATGTTAGCTACACTTATAGCTAATGGATATGAACCAACAACAGAAGAAATTCAAATGCTAAAAGAAGAAGACAGATATCGATATAAATCATCGATAGAAGAACCTCCGAAATTAGAGTTAAAGCCACTTCCAAACCATTTGGAATACGCTTATTTACATGGTGAATCTGAATTACCTGTAATAATATCGTCTTCTCTTACTGAAAATGAGAAATCACAACTCATTTCTGTGTTGAAAGCTCATAAACCAGCCATTGCATGGAAGATTCATGATATTAAAGGAATAAGTCCTTCGTATTGCACACATAAAATCCTTATGGAAGAAGGTCATAAAACGTATGTGCAATGCCAACGAAGACTAAATCCTAATATGCAAGATGTAGTTAAGAAAGAGATTATTAAACTGCTAGATGCAGGTTTGATATATCTAATTTCTGATAGTCCATGGGTAAGCCCAGTTCAATGCGTGCCTAAGAAGGGTGGCATGACTGTCATTACAAATGAGAAAAATGAGCTTATTCCTACTAGGACTGTAACAGGATGGAGTGTGTGTATTGATTATAGAAAATTAAATGACGACACCAGAAAAGATCACTTTCCCTTACCTTTCATTGATCAAATGTTGGAAAGATTAGCCGGAAATAGTTACTATTGTTTTCTAGATGGATTTTCCGAATATTTTCAAATTCCAATAGCACCCGAAGACCAAGAGAAAACCACATTCACGTGCCCTTATGGTACTTTTGCTTACAAACGCATGCCATTTGGACTTTGCAACGCCCCTGCAACCTTTCAAAGGTGTATGATGGCGATTTTTCACGACATGATAGAAGAATGCATGGAAGTATTCATGGATGACTTTTCAGTCTTCGGTGATACATTTAAATCATGTCTAGTTAATCTGGAACGAATGCTAATTAGATGCGAAAAATCAAATCTAGTACTTAATTGGGAGAAATGCCATTTCATGGTTAAAGAAGGCATCGTTCTTGGACATAAAATTTCAAAAGAAGGAATTGAAGTGGATAGAGCTAAAGTAGATGTAATTGCTAAACTTCCACATCCCACCAATGTTAGAGGAGTTAGCAGTTTTCTAGGGCATGCCGGTTTTTACCGACGTTTCATAAAAGATTTTTCTAAAATTGCCACTCCTATGAATAAACTCCTAGAAAAGGATGCTCCATTCATCTTTTCAGATGAGTGTATCAAATCTTTTAATATTCTTAAAGAGAAACTCACTAATGCACCAATCATGATAACACCAAATTGGAATCTACCATTTGAACTAATGTGCGATGCAAGTGATTTTGCAATGGGAGCCGTTTTAGGACAAAGGATTGAAAAACGATTTCAACCTATATATTATGCTAGTAAGACGTTACAAGGAGCACAAACGAACTATACAACTACTGAAAAAGAACTCCTTGCTATTGTCTTTGCTTTTGACAAATTTCGATCATATCTCGTTCTAGCAAAAACGGTGGTCTATACCGACCATTCTGCTCTTAGATACCTATTTTCAAAACAAGATGCTAAACCAAGATTAATCCGTTGGATCTTACTCTTACAAGAATTTGATATTGAAATCCGAGATAAAAGAGGAGCAGAAAATCTCGCCGCTGATCATCTTTCTCGTCTTGAAAATCTCGAATTAGAAGTTCTAAATGAATCGGCCATACAAGACAACTTTCCTGATGAATATCTATTGAAGATAGATTATAATGAAATCCCATGGTTTGCAGACTATGCAAACTACTTAGTTTGTGGATTCCTTGAAAAAGGATTATCGTACCAAAGATGAAAGAAATTCTTCAGTGATATAAAACACTATTTCTGGGAAGATCCACATCTGTTTAAAAGTTGTCCCGATGGAATAATACGCCGATGTGTATTTGGAGATGAAGCTAGTAAAATTTTAAACCATTGTCACACAGGACCAACAGGAGGGCATTATGGGCCTCAACTAACAGCAAGAAAAGTTTATGATGCTGGATTCTATTGGCCTACAATTTACAAAGACGCACACCTTCTTTGCAAATCCTGTGATGCATGTCAAAGGGCCGGAAAAATAAGTCAACGTGATGAAATGCCACAAAATGTCATCCAAGTATGTGAAGTATTTGACATTTGGGGTATTGACTTTATGGGTCCATTTCCAAAATCTCATAATAATCTATATATACTCGTAGCCATTGATTATGTATCTAAATGGGCGGAAGCACAAGCTCTCCCAACTAACGATGCACGAGTTGTAGTCAACTTTTTAAAACGTCTTTTTGCAAGGTTTGGAACACCGAAAGCTTTAATAAGTGATCGGGGAACTCATTTTTGTAATAATCAACTTGAGAAAGTTCTCAAACGTTATGGAGTAACTCATAAAATCTCAACCGCATATCATCCACAAACAAGTGGACAAGTTGAAAATACCAACCGAGCTTTAAAACGTATTCTAGAGAAAACCGTAGGATCAAATCCGAAGGAATGGTCCATTAAATTGGAGGATGCACTCTGGGCTTTTAGAACAGCCTACAAAACTCCAATTGGAACCACACCTTTTAGACTTGTTTATGGAAAAGCATGTCATCTTCCAGTAGAAATTGAACACAAAGCATTTTGGGCTTTGAAAACATGTAATCTTGATTTACATGAAGCTGGACGTCTACGATTAAGTCAACTAAACGAATTAGAAGAATTAAGACATGAAGCATACGAAAATTCATTAATCTATAAAGAAAGAACGAAGAAATGGCATGATAAAAGAATCAGAAGTTCAAAAGAATTTAAAGAAGGAGACAGAGTTCTTCTTTTCAATTCACGATTCAAGCTATTTCCAGGAAAATTGAAATCAAGATGGTCTGGACCATTCATAGTCAAAAGAGTTTTCCCATACGGAACGATAGAATTAATAAATTCAAATGGAATTGAATTTAAAGTTAATGGTCACAGAGTTAAACATTACATACATGGTCCGATGGAAGTCGACAACGAAGTTAATCACAATTTCGACACCACAACCAACTAAGTGTGGGGAGAATCAAGTCTTTAAAGGATAATATGTATTTATGTTAGAGTTAGATTGTCTGTTTTCGTGTAGTTCTCGAAAATGGAACCCGAATGGTCTTTCCCTATCAGACCCTAAAGAACTAGTCTTCTCCCCCCATTCTGAATTTTTATTTTTTTTAGGTTTTTACGAAATGAAGACTGCCTGTGAACTAAACCATGGTCTAATGCTACACGCTTTGATCACTAAACGTAATAATGACATACTACTGAGTGAATTAGTATCAGTAATCAGAGAAAGAATGGACGGAGTTAGAAAAGAATCCAGATGCGAAGATAATAAGTTACAATTTGGTAAAGGAAAATCAAAATCCGCAGCGAAAAGAAGAGCACGACACCTAGAAAGATTTCACAAATGCGGAAAATGGTCACATGGAGGTAAATGTTCAAATAATCAAACCTATTCAAATACCGAATTTGTTACTTTATGCAGAGACGGACCGTTCATATGTTTAGAAGAAAAGACACTGAATGCTCGAGGTTACGCCTATGTAGCCATGGAAATCCAATTAAACCAACTATCTTATGAATGGGATAGATCATATAACTAAGAAATCTATTTCACAGGTATGTCTGTACAGTTTTTATTTTTATTTTTATTTTTAACCTTTTGATAATAAACGCTAATTTGTTCGCTAAAAAGTATTAAATTGGTATTGAATAAAATTAGGTTTGGCGACCGAAATTATTGATATCATTCAAAAATTTATTACATCACTCCGAAATTTAACGTTTATTCTTAAGGTATAAATATCTTTAAACAATCAACCCAAAATATTTCAAAAATTCGTCATGAGTTAAATTAGGTCTTGGAACCGAAATTACTTTACCGAAAAGAGGGGCGCATATTTTTGATAATATTTGATTGATTAAAGTGGGATAAAAAGACAAAAAGATTTTTAATTTTATTTTTACCATGTTTTTAAAATTAATATTTAAATCTTAAATTAATATTGTAAACTTTATAAAAACAATATATTTAAAATTGTAAATATTTGAACCATAATATAAGTTTGGTGTGAATTTATAATATGAATTTTTAAATTAAGTTTGGTGTGAATTTTTAAAATATAAATTTTTAATTTTATGCATTTCAAATTTTAAGTTTGGTGTGAATTTTTAATATTAATTTTGAATTTTATATTTAAGTTGTGTGATTTTAAAAAACAAAAATTTACTTTATCTCATTAAGTTAAGAATATGATTTTTAAAATTCGTCGTAAGTTGAAGACTAGGTCTTTGAACCGAAATTGCTTTACCCGATGGAGGGACGAGAACTTTTATTATCATTATTTTTAATCTTATTGAATTAGAGTATGCCAAAAACATTGAAAAAACCCAAAAATCTTAGCTTTTAAAACAATCGCTACAAAAAGACAAATTTTAAAATTTTGTCGAGGGACGGACTAGGACATCGATCCGAAACGACCTCGTCCTAAATAACAAGGGAAACAAAATTTTAAAATTAAGTACTTAATTGTTTCAAAAGTTAATGATTATAAAAAAAAAAAAAAATATCAAACTCCGCGACTCGCGGAGTTTGAAGGGTTATTCACCGCGAGTCGCGGAGGGATGAAAAATCAGAAAAAAATAAAGAGCTGGAACAGATCAGTCCCAACCCCAAAACAATAAAAACCTGCGAAAAACTGCACGCGAAAAACCCGAAAAATACACCCCAAAATCACAATTTTTAACCGTTAATCACCAAATCTTTTGCTAAAATCATGTTGAGAAGGATGCTATCTAAGAATTACTCAAGAAAAACGGTAAATTTCTACACCTAAACACCATTTAATCCGAAATTTGGTGTTCTTGAGCAATTTTTTCCCCAATTTGATTTTGATGCTTTTTAGTGTAATTATGCTTAAATTGTTTATGTATTATGCTTGTATAACCTAGATTGATGCTGTTTAACATGATTAGAAGCCTTAAACTTCAAATTTTGAGTAATCTAGGGTTTGTGTTCTTGAGCAAATTTGGGGCTTTTTGATATAAACAGGTTATGGCCGATTTTTGTCATGAATTGTTGCTAAATTGAGTAGTGTAACATGTCTAGGTAGTTAAATGATCCAAACTTTGAGCCTAAACATGATTTTGAGAATTAAAGTGGACTTTTTCAAGTCTAAAATTCATGAACATGATTTTTGAAAGATAATGCCATTTGAAACTTGTTTAATTGCTAGTAATGATTATTTTGACATGTTATTTGAGTTGAATGATTATGAACTTGGCGAACATTTTCGTATATGCTTATTTGAAAAAGTGTAGATTTGATGAAAATATGAAAATGAGCTTAAGTTTGATATAAATTGATAATGTCATTGTAATTATTTTGATTGATGATTTTGCTGACACTAATGCATATTTGGATGCACAAAAATTGTGTTTGATGTGTTTTGCAGAATGAAAGGGGTGAATCTTCATCCCAAGCCCGCAATGCTCCTGCTGAGAATTTGGAACAACAGGAGGTGGATAACTACTACAAGCAGGATATACCTCATCCAGTCATGACCTTTTCTGATATGCACTTGGAAGAGTTGCACCCGAACCTGAGATTTGACAGACTTTGGATAGATTATCCAAAATATCAAAGGGGTTTGCATACTCTTCATTCTAAGGTTGTTGAGGTACCGAGGGTCATAGAATGGGGACCCTTAGAAGCTGTAGAATTGGCCGGGCCAATTAGGGAATTACTTGTACAGAGGGTAAAACAACGCATTTTCAAAGACTGGCATTAAGTTCAGCAAAAGCAACTAATTTTGACGACAAGATGCAAAATATATGTGAAATAACAACAAGACGGAATGAACAAATGATGTGCACCATTTATCATTCAGCAAACAAACGCCAATATATTTGGAAACTTTGGTAAAAATTTAATCATTTTCACACAAATCACCCTCAATAATTTAAATTATTCCTGATTTCTTGCAAATGAGGGCATTGCAAGATCTTAAGTGTGGGAAGGGGTTAAATTCTTTCGGATTTTAAAATTTTTATCTTAAACACTTGGTTACCATTAAAAATACTAGTAAAGCAGTAGTTGTATTAGAATCTAGTGCTCTCTGATAAAAAAGAACAGCCCTAGTCTTATATACTGACTACCCAATTCTAGTAAAATTTTTCAAAATTTTCAATTAAATGAATTCAAAATCATGTTTATACATATTTATGAACGATAAAACTAGGTTTTAACACCGAAATTATTGTTACCTCGGAAAGGACATAAATTGAGAAACAAACCAAAATGTTAAAATTCATTTAAAATGGAATAGAGGACGATAAAAAGGAAAATAAAAGCCAAGTGTGGGAAAATTTACCAAGTTATCTTAAACAAATGTCACATATATCTGTAACAAATAACTGAAAATACTTCTGCTTTGGACTAAACTAATCTGTTTTACCCGATGAAAGAAAAGAAAAGATGGATCTACACGATGAATCAATTCCATCATTAAAAGGAAGTAAAGTCTTCCAAAAAAGACACGCGCTTCTTGATTTAGGTCAAGAAGTTGTCGTCCAGACCAGCTGTAGGTTGACGAAAAATCTAGAAAAGTCATCACTAAAATCAGCAGGAAATCCACGGACCTCAGCATTAAACAGGGTCGCCAAGTGGTCAGATTTATCCTAACCATGAGAAGGATTTATCTCGTACAATGGGGGGCACCATGCAAATTAGCTGAACAAGACTAATGAATCAGATCCCCAGAAAGGATAATCTCCTTAAAGATTAAAAATCAGCTTTTAAGACTGATATCACTCAATCCTTGAGATTGACCTTAAAGATTGAGAATTACAAACTCATGGAATTCAATGATATCTAAACTCGAGCTTGAACGAGAAAATATTTTGATCAAAATTACAAACCGATTTGTTTTCTGAAAACCCTATTTTCAATGCGTTCATTACCATTGAACGTAAAAACCTAGGAATTCACCTGAAATTCATTAGGTCACCTGAACTAAATCGGGTGTCAACCGTAAGAACGGTGGTTGCATAGTGGTCAAAGACAGGACCTTGTGCCATACCGAAAAATTATAAGGATGAGCTTTACTATTGCTCCTACCAAGGATAGTAATTGCGTCCGACACGTTATAGACCATAATTAAAAGCATGTCAGGGGACATTGCCTTAACAGTTACTTGTTCAACGCTTTCCTTTACAACCGGACTGTAGTTTATCGAAAGGTAATATACGGGACAAGTAAACTGGACGTGTTGCTTTCCAAATACAAGGTTAGCAAGTGGGTGACACAAAACAGCAAGTTTTGAGCTAAAATTTTTAATTCTGAAACCCACCAAACCCACAAAAATATTTTGCAAACACCGGTAAAGGGTTATTCCGGAAAACTTATCTAGGGTAAAAACTAGATTTTCAAAAGATCAAATGTTTTCATAAAGATCCAATTTCCTTAATGGATCTAAATTTTTATAGTCATATGGGACTGTAAACCATATCGTTACTACCATTGTTCATACCACCGTATAGAAATCACTGATGTACAAAGTGTGAAGAATAAAGAAGTGATTCTAGTATTTCAAGACGATATTGCTTGAGGACAAGCAACGCTCAAGTGTGGGAATATTTGATAATGCTAAAAACGAACATATATTTCATAGCATTATTCCTCAAGAAAGACAAGCTTTTAGTTGCAATTGTTCTATTTACAAGTGATATTCGTTTAAATAATAAAAGGTGAAGACAAAAGACAGATTCGACGAATTGAAGACGCAAACGACCAAAAAGCTCAAAAGAACAAAAGACAATCAAAGAGGTTCCAATTATTGATAAGAAACGTCTCGAAATTACAAGAGTACAAGATTCAAAACGCAAAGTACAAGATATTAAATTGTACGCAAGGACGTTCGAAAATCCGGAACCGGGACCAGAATCAACTCTTAACGCTCGACGCAACGGACTAAAAATTACAAGTTAACTATGTATATAAAAATAATATAATATATAATTAATTATATTAATTATATATATATTATATTTATAAATAAAAACCGTCGGCAGAGAAAGACTCTAAGGGACTGAGCTGTAATTTCATTCTCTGCGACTCGCGGAGTTTGAAGGCAAAAATGCCGCGAGTCGCGGAGCCCCAAAATGAAATTCTGCCTATAAAGCCAACCGAATTCTGATCGTAAAAATCAATCTTTTTCTTCCTCATTCATACGTAAAATTTATATTTATATTTATAATTTATATTTTAATTTTAATTATAATTCTAATAATAGGGTATGTTAGCGAATGTTGTAAGGGTGTAAGTCGAAATTCTGTCTGTGTAACGCTATGCTATTTTTAATCATTGTAAGTTATGTTCAACCTTTTTACATTAATGTCTCGTAGCTAAGTTATTATTATGCTTATTTAAAACGAAGTAATCATGATGTTGGGCTAATTACTAAAATTGGGTAATTGGACTTTGTACCATAATTGGGGTTTGGACAAAAGAACGACACTTGTGGAAATTAGACTATGGGCTATTAATAGGCTTTATATTTGTTTAACTAAATGATAGTTTGTTAATGTTAATATAAAGATTTACAATTGGGCGTCCTTATAAATTACCATATACACTCGATCGGACACGATGGGCGGGGTATTTATATGTACGAATAATCGTTCATTTAACCGGACACGGGAATGGATTAATAGCCACTAGAATAATTAAAACAGGGGTGAAATTACATTCAAGGGGAATTGGTGTAATTGTTAACAAAGTAGTAAAACCTTGGTTTACACGCAGTCGATAACCTGGTGTATTCATTAAACAAAGTATTAAAACCTTGTTACAATTCGAATCCCCAATTAGTTGGAATATTTAACTTCGGGTATAAGAATAATTTGATGAGGACACTCGCACTTTATATTTATGACTGATGGACTGTTATGGACAAAAACCAGACGGACATATTAAATAATCCAGGACAAAGGACAATTAACCCATGGGCATAAAACTAAAATCAACACGTCAAACATCATGATTACAGAAGTTTAAATAAGCATAATTCTTTTATTTCATATTTAATTTCCTTTATTTTATATTTAATTGCACTTCTAATTATCGCATTTTTATTGTTATTGTATTTAATTGCACTTTTAATTATCGTACTTTTTAATTATCGCAAGTTTATTTTATCGCACTTTTATTATTCGCAATTTCATTATCGTTATTTATTTTACGCTTTAAATTAAGTCTTTTATTTATTTAATATTTTACATTAGGTTTTAACTGCGACTAAAGTTTTAAAATCGATAAACCGGTCATTAAACGGTAAAAACCCCCCCTTTATAATAATATTACTTATATATATATTTGTATTTTTATAAAAGTAAATTAATATAGCGTTCAGCTTTGTTTAAAGATTTCCCTGTGGAACGAACCGGACTTACTAAAAACTACACTACTGTACGATTAGGTACACTGCCTATAAGTGTTGTAGCAAGGTTTAAGTATATCCATTCTATAAATAAATAAATATCTTGTGTAAAATTGTATCGTATTTAATAGTTTTTCCTAGTAAAATATAAACTATTTCGTATACCTTAGCTTTGACATCATCAGGCCCGATAGATCTATCAACAGGATTCGCATTTACAATACCATGTAAATAGTAGTTACCAAGTTACAGGGAAGTATGCCAGTGGTACAACTCAACGTAGAATATATATATTTTTTATCACTTGTGTCCATAACGTAAATCATAAAATGCATGTATTCTCATCCCGAAATATTTAGAGTTTAAAAGTGGGACTATATACTCACTTTTGTCTTGAAGATATACGACTTGGTCTCCGATAGATTTCACGAACCTAACCATATATAATATATCAACATGTTTTCTTTTCAAATAATCGTTACATGTATACTTATAATACTTTTAATATCTAATTGTCCGTAGTTAGCAGTCCGATATTAGTGGTCCACAATTAGTTGTTCAATAAAATAAATAAAGACCCCATCGTATTCGTATTGATCGGAATTAATCTCGACCCATGGTACCATGTTGTCAAATGACGTGTTGCGTACAATCATGAGGTCTTATGATTAATCTTCTCGTGTTGTTTACGGGTGGTCCTGAAATATGTAAAATTAAATCATGAGTAAATATATATGAAATATCATATTAATTAGCAAAGATATGACTAGTTTAGTTTACTCCAATTAATTTCGTAGCTAAATTAGCTTCGGGTACCCAATTTTGTTTTAGCCGTAGTTTCTTCAATATAACTCCGTTTTTGTTGCTTCAACTTGCCACTTCCTTGGATCGAGTCATTATTTATGAATATGAACTGTAAATACCTTAGTTTGCATTTGAAATCACGGGTTATAGGTCAAACTTTGGTGAATCTTATGAAAGTGATCATTTCCGTTGTGAAAACAACATCTATATGATCATTTTTACAAAAATACTTACACATTGAGTTACACCATGAGATTTTTATACATTAACATATTCATAAGAAATATCATTTTTCCAGAATATAAACTTCCAATTCAAAGTTTAAGATGGTTTTTAATTATCCAACCCAAAACAGCCCCCGGTTGCACTCCGACGACGTAGATTCAGTTTTAAGGTGTTCTTTGTAAAATCAAGTTGTATCTTGTTAAGTTAGCATATCATTATAATATATTACAGGTCTTGAAGTGTTTTAAAAGTCAAGTTAGAAGGATCTATTTAGTTTGAGAACAAGTTTGAAATCATTCAAACTATGTTCTTGTTGTTATATATATTCGTAGTAAGATAGTCATATATGAATTGAACATGATGATGAACCAAGGTTATACCTCAAGTATGATGAAGAAAGTTACTGAATAAACAAGATATGAACTTGTTCTTGATGACTTGGAAGATTAAGAAGTGAAATCATGAAAAGAAACAAAGGTTGTAAGTTTATATCTTGATTTAAGATAAATAACTTACATGAATTGAATCAAAGTTTAAACATAGTTTTGCCTTGATTATGAAGCTAAAAGATGGTGAAAATGCTTGGAGATGATCAAGTATGATGTTAGGAGTATTTTGAGAGAGAATTTGGAGTGTAAGTATGAGAAAATGGAATGGAAAAATGGGGTGAAATCATAAAAATGAATTTACTTGTTATATAGAAAAAAAAATCCTTAAGTTTGTTTTTTAGCTCAATAGTCATACAAGTTGATAAATAATGGTTCCACATGTTTTTGACTCTAATATGGCTGCTAAGAATGAATGATTAAAGGTGTATATACCAATAGTAAATACATCTAGAAGCTACGTACAATACGGTTACATATACCCTAGGTATACGTGTAAAAATCTTGAGAAAACGGAACGAAAATT
This sequence comes from Rutidosis leptorrhynchoides, assembly GCF_046630445.1. Classification (NCBI taxonomy): domain Eukaryota; kingdom Viridiplantae; phylum Streptophyta; class Magnoliopsida; order Asterales; family Asteraceae; genus Rutidosis; species Rutidosis leptorrhynchoides. The sequence goes on from NC_092342.1 coordinate 77,001,662, forward strand.
CAAGTATAACTATCTTTTGTGAATATACTTATATTGTTTTATGTATTTAAGTCCTTTAAAGTAATTATAGATTATAGGTATATATGTCAAAGAACGTTACGTATAGTTACCGTTTTGAAAACTTAAGTTAGTAGTCTCAAAGTATACTTATAACTCATTGTTATTAGTACACAATGATATGTTAAACCATCCTTAGATCATGTTAAATATGTATAAATACGTATATGTACACAATCGTATAATTATCGTATGTTATATAGTTCGTGATATCATCGGACAAATTGGACGGTCAAACGTTGTGTAAAACTCTTTTCAAAAACACAAGACTCAACAATTTGGATTGCTTATCATGTTGGTAATGTTTAATTTAAGTAGATATTAATCTCATATGTATAAAACGGTCGGAAAAATCCGGGTCGTTATAGTACCTACCCGTTAAATAAATTTCGTCCCGAAATTTTAAAGTTGTACCTATTTTGCGTTCTCGAGAAATAAATGTGGGTACTTTTGTTTCATCTGATCCTCTCGTTCCCAAGTAAACTCAGGACCCCTTTGAGCATTCCAACGAACCTTAACGATTGGTATGTTGCTCTGCTTGAGTTGTTTAACTTCACGGTCCGTTCTTCTATGAATTGTAGTTTCTCGTCGACTTGGATTTCTTCAAGTGGAATGGTGAGGTCTTCCTTTGCAAGACATTTCTTAAGGTTTGAAACATGAAACGTATTATGTACTCTGGCGAGTTAGTATGGTAACTCGAGTCGATAAGCTACCGGTCCAATGCGTTCGATGATCTTGAACGGGCCTACATACCTTGGGTTCAGTTTACCCCTTTTGCTGAAACGTATTACACCTTTCCAAGGTGACACCTTTAGCATAACCATGTCACCAATCTAAAACTCTAATGGTTTCCTTCGGACATCGGCGTAGCTCTTTTGGCGACTACTGGCTGTTTTCAATCTCTCCTTGATTTGTACTATCTTCTCAGTAGTTTCGTGTATGATTTTGGGACCAGTTAATCGTCGATCTCCTACTTCATTCCAACAGATAGGGGATCTACACTTCCTTCCATACAGTACTTCGAATGGTGCAACTTTAATGCTCGCATGATAACTATTATTATACGAGAATTCTGCTAATGGTAGATATTTATCCCATCCGTTTCCAAAATCGATCACACATGCCCTGAGCATGTCTTCAAGAGTCTGAATTGTTCTTTCACTCTGCCCGTCAGTTTGTGGATGATATGCGGTGCTCATATCCAAACGAGTTCCCAGGGCCTCCTGTAGTGATTGCCAGAACTTTGATGTAAATCTACTATCACGATCGGATATAATGGAAATAGGTATTCCATGCCTTGAAACAATTTCCTTTATGTATAATTGTAATAGTTTCTCCATTTTATCTGTTTCCTTTATAGGCAAGAAATGTGCAGATTTGGTGAGACGATCAACTATTACCCAAATGGTGTCATAACCCCATGCAGTCCTGGGTAACTTTGTGATAAAATCCATGGTAATACCGTCCCATTTCCATTCTGGGATTTCTGGTTATTGAAGTAACCCTGACGGCTTCTGGTGTTCTGCTTTGACTTTGGAACAAGTTAAACATTCCCCAACATATGTTGCAACGTCTGTCTTTAAATTAGGCCACCTATAATGCGTCTTAAGATCTCGATACATCTTTCTAACTCTAGGATGTATCAAGTATCTTGTATTATGTGCCTCGTTCAATATCAACTTTCTTAATCCACCCAACTTTGGTACCAAAATACGTTTTGCAAAACATCGAATTCCGTCTTCCTGTATAACGAGTTGCTTCTCATACTTCTTCATTATTTCATTTCCTATGTTAGCTTCTCATTGAGCCTCTTTGATTTGTGAGTTGAGATTCATGCGAATTTTTATGTTCATCGCTCGTACTCGAATTGGCTCTCGTTCCTTTCTGCTTAGAGCGTCAGCCACTACATTCGCTTTCCCGGGATGATAGCAAATCTCACAATCATAGTTGTTTATCAGTTCGACCCACCTACGTTACCTCATGTTCAGCTGTTTTTGATCAAAACTATGTTGAAGAGTTTTATGATCGGTAAACACAGTGCATTAACCCCATATAAGTAGTGTCTCCATATCTTCAATGCAAACACTACTGCTCCCAGTTCTAGATCATGCGTCGTATAATTTTGCTCATGAATCTTCAATTGTCGGGATGCGTACGCAATAACTTTCTTTCGTTGCATAAGGACGCAACCAAAACCTTGTCGCGAAGCGTCACAATATATCTCAAAATCATCGTTCCCTTCAGGTAACGATAAAATAGGCGTTGTAGTCAACTTCTTCTTCAGTAATTGAAATGCACTCTCCTGCTCAGAAGTCCATTCATACTTCTTCCCTTTTTGCGTTAACGCTGTTAATGGTTTAGCTATTCCGAAAAAATCTTGAATAAACCTTCTATAATAACCGGCTAAACCCAAAAATTGACGTATCTGCGTTGGTGTCTTAGGAGTCTCCCATTTTTCAATGGCCTCAATTTTAGCTGGATCAACCTGAATTCCTTTGCTACTAACAACGTGGCCAAGAAATTGCATTTCTTTCAACCAAAATGCACACTTAGAAAATTTGGCGTATAACTGTTCTTTTCTTAACAATTCTAATACCAACCTTAAATGCTGCTCATGCTCTTGCTCAATTTTGGAATAGATGGGAATATCGTCAATGAAAACGATAACAAACTTATCTAAATACAGACTACAAACTCGATTCATGAGGTCCATGAATACAGCTGGCGCATTCGTTAATCCAAACGGCATGACCAAAAATTCGTAATGACCGTAGCGTGTCCGGAAAGCAGTTTTCGGAATATCTTCTTCTTTGACGCGTAGTTGCAGTTGATCAAATAAGTCGTCAATTCTCGGTAGTGGATACCAATTCTTGATAGTTAACTTATTTAATTCACGATAATCTATACACATTCGGAAGGATCCATCTTTCTTCTTGACAAATAAAATCGGAGCTCCCCATGGTGAAGTACTTCGTCGAATGAAACCACGGTCCAATAATTCTTGTAACTGGCTTTGTAACTCTTTCCTCTCAGATGGTGCAAGTCTGTATGGAGCAGGAGCCACTGGTGCAGCTCCTAGTACTAGATCTATTTGAAATTCTACAGATCTGAATGGAGGTAATCCCGGCAACTCTTCCGGAAAGTCTTCAGGAAAATCTCTTGCCACAGGTACGTCGTTGATGCTCTTCTCTTTTTCCTTCGTTTCGACTTTATTAACCTGTGCTAAGATTGCATAGCACCCTTTCTTCAAACACTTTTGGGCTTTCAAACAGCTAATGAGTTTTAGCTTTGAGTTACCCTTCTCTCCATAAATCATTACCGCCATTTTATCCTAATGAGGAATGCGAATTGCCTTCTTGGCACACACAACTTCAGCTCCTATTTTGGACATCCAGTCCATGCCGACTATTACATCAAAACTTCCTAATTCTACGGGTATCAAATCAATTTTAAACATTTCTCCGGCTAAATTTATTTTACAATCACGACAAATTTTATCAGCTTTAATTAGTTTACCATTAGCTAACTCAATCATGTACTTAGCATCTAGAGGTAATGATGAACAATTCAATTTAGCGTAAAAGTCTCTACACATATAACTTCTATCGGCACCAGTATCAAATATAATAGATGCTGATAAGTTATTAATGGTAAACGTACCCGTAACAAGCTCCGGGTCTTCACATGCCTCTCTAGCATTAATAATAAATGCTCTTCCACATGCAGGTCCATTATTCTTCTCTGGATTCGGGCACTGGCTCTTATAATGACCAGTTCCCCACACCTATAACAAGTAACAGTGGCCAAGGTAGTTCTATTTGCATTGGTGGCAGGAGTCTTGGTGTCATTTGTAATTGTAACGGGAACCCTACAATCTTCAGTAAGATGACCCCTTCGATTACAATTGTTGCATACCACATTACAATAACCAGAGTGATGTTTGTGGCATCTGTTACATAAAGGATTTAGTCCTTTGTGACCTGAGCTTGAACCACTACCCGCACCTTGCGTGGTTTCTTGTTTCTTGTTGGATTGTTGATTACCTTCCCACTTTCTTTTGTTTTCTGATGTCTTGACATCGGTGTTCTTATCCAGAATAATCTGGTCCATCAACTCGTTTGCCATAGTGATGGCTTCATGAATAGTTTTGGGTTTTGATGCTGTAACATTTTCCTTGACATTTTTAAGCAAACCATCTTTGTACAATTCTATCTTCCGTTCTTCGGTTGGTACCAATTCGGGACATAGCAAAGCTAATTCCATGAATCGCTAATTGTAGTTGGTGAGTTCAGTACCAACAACTTTCAGGCTTCGTAATTCAGCTTCCAACTTCCTAACCTCGTTCCTTGGACAATACTCGTTGATTAGCATTGTTTTGAATTCTTCCCATGGAGTATCATAAGCTACATCTCCTCCTACGGCCTTCACATAGTTTTTCCACCACGTGAGTGCACTATCTTGTAGGGTGCACGATGCATACTTGGTCATGTCCTTCTCAATACAACCACTGATTTTAAACACAGACTCAATCTTTTCGATCCACCGGGTTAAACCAACCGGTCCTTCTGTTCCACTGAATGATGATGGCTTGCAACCTTGAAAAGTTTTGTAGGTGCATCCCACACGAGAATTTGGGTTAACTGTAGCACCTCTTGCAGCCTCGACCCATAACATTCTGTCGTTCACTCGCTGATTGATGAGTTCCTCGATTTCTTGTTCCGTCATTCGGTTCAATCGCGCCATAATCTTCAATAAGAATGAAAAAAAAAATTTATTCACATGGAATATTATAGATGTAGTGTGTATTTACAGTACATCGTAGCTTATTAATAATATGAACCAGTTATTATTATAAAAGCCTTTTCTTCTTATTAGCATTTTATAATTATATCTAGTGTGACAACCCAGAAATTTCCAACCAAATTTAAACTTTAATCTTTATATGTTTCCGACACGATAAGCAATATTTGTTAAGTTAAATTTTAAAAATTTTAAACTATGTTCATACATTCATTCAACCTCGACCAAGTTCCAACGATTCACGAACCATTAAACGAATATGATTATATATGCATATGTGTATATATTATAACTTGAAATGTAAACAAAAATATTAGATTAAATACTTTATATGATTGTATCTGTTTCAAAATCTTTATCAATGGAATTAGAAGATAAGATCAAATGATTGAATTATCAGATATATTGAATTATGATTACAAGTCTCTGTTGAAAGGCCGACATTGATTTGAGAAATCTTTCCATTTGAACAATATTCGGAAAATGGTAAAGTGATTTATAAATAAGAATAAATTGTGAATCATTGAGAACTAGACAAAGGATAGTGGAAGATTGAATCTCATAAAGACTCGATTGATCTATTTAGTTTCAAACGTACAAAAACGTTTTTAGTTTAAAAAGAACTTTATTATTAAAACGTATATAAATATCTAGAACCACTTTTGACAACTCATTACTTAACTAGTATGATAAAGATAACGATATTTATATTTTATTTTATTAAGTATATATAACGATTTAAATTAATATTATATATATTTATACGCGTATTATACGTACATAGTTTTATACTTTTACTATACTTAAACTTTACCTTTACTTTATTTTTACTTTACTTTAACTTTAATAATTCATACTTTAATAATTTACTTTAATAATTCATACTTTAATAATTCACTTTAATAATTCATACTTTAATAATTCACTTTAATAATTCATACTTTAATAATTCACTTTAATAATTCAAAAATCTATTATAAATAGAATTCAATAGGTTTCATTATTTCATAGAAACTTGAAAATATTTTTCTCTAAACTCTCTCAATCGATTTACATATATATATTTACTCCGTATTATTTCAAGATATTATTAGTATACATAAAATATTACGACGGAGTGCTGTCCGAGTGATTTCGAAGTTGTTTTTCGAGTGGGATAGGATTAAGGAAATTATGGGTTATAGCTATGGAGGTGATTGAGTATGGTTCATGGGTATGCTCGTGAGGTCAATATAGTGTTTATCATTTCCGTTGCGTCTACGTACCTTTCCTGCAATATTGAATCTCAATATTGATACGTGAGTACTCATAATTTAACTTTTACATACTAATAGTGTATCCCTGACTAGTGCTCGAGTATTTAGGATTATGCATGCTTGTACTTTTGATATTGCCCTTAGACAGGTTAGGTAGAATCTTGAATTAGTTACACTTGCGGTTGAGATAAGGTATAAGATATGCATGTCCTTGGAAAGCTAGCGAAAAATTAAGAACTTTTCCTTTAGATATCGAATGGTTTCGATGAACGGATTAGAAGTTATAATCAATTGAATTTTCGATATTTTTATTAAAAAAATGATTATTATTATCGTCGTTTTTATCGTCGTTCTAGTTTTATCTTATTATTATCATTATTATTATCTTTATCAATAAAAGGGATTTATCATTAAAAATGTTATTTTTATTTTATTTTATTATTACTATCGTTATTATCGTTAAAGTTATAATTAGTATTATTATTATTATCCAATTATTATTATTATTATTATTATTATTATTATTATTATTATTATTATTATTATTATTATTATTATTATTGGTATTATTATTATTATTATTATTATTATTATCATTATTAATATATATCATTATTTAAAAATGGTTGTTGTTATTGTTATTATTATTATTACTATATTATCATTAAGATAATTATTAGTATTATCGTTAATAATGTCATAGTAACTATCATTATTAATATTAGTGTAATTAAAACAAATATTTGTAACACCTAATTATTTTGATTACTATTATTATCATTATTATGAACACGATATAAAAGACGATTAAAAGCTATTAAACGAAACGATTAGGAAATAATGGGTAAGAGTATCATGATGAAATTAAAATATTATATGATATTGATTTAGATAAAAGTATCATTCTTATTATTTTTATCATTACTATTATTATTAAAAGTATCGTTAGTATTAAAACTATCATTTTAATAAAAATTATCATTTTAATAGAAATGTCATTGTTACTATAAAATATCATTATTATTATTATTTTAAATAGAATTATTATTTTAAAGATAATATTTAAAATTATTGTAAATATTAAAGTTATCATAATTAGAATTATCGTTTTATCATAATGTCATCTTGGTAATTATAAATATTGATATTTTTATAATAATAATTATTATTACAAAATAATACAACTTTTACTTACTAAAATTATAGATATTATTTTATAAAATAAATATGTGATACAAACATATTTTACTATGTGTAATAACTTACTTTAATAATACCTATCATATTATCTTTATGATATTAAATGAACCCTATAAATTTTATTACTTAATATATATAAAAGTATATTTTATTATATAAATTTAATATAAAACTTTATTTATTAATAAATAAATTATATTATTTACTCTATTAAATCTTTTAAAAATATTTAAAAATATAAAATGACGATATTTAAACTATATATTAATCATGTATAGATTTTTGGAAATTATTTTGAGTCAAATTTACTTTTGTTGACTTTTGCATATTAGTCTCGAGCATTAGGATTGTGGTACACTATGACTTGACCTAATTTGTTAGACAAATATTGACCAACACATAAATATATATAATTAATTTAGGTTCGTGAATTCGAGGCCAACCTTGCACTTATTCAATGACGTTATATGTATTTTTACTACGAAATACAGTATGGTGAGTTTCATTTACCTTTTTACCCTTTATATTTTTGGGACTGAGAATACATGCGCTTTTATAAATTTTTGACGAAATAGACACAAGTAATTGAAACTACATTCTATGGTTGAATTATCGAAATCGAATATGCCCCTTTTTATTAAAGTCTGGTAATCTAAGAATTAGGGAACAGACACCCTAATTGACACGAATCCTAAAGATAGATCTATTGGGCCTAACAAACCTCATCCAAAGTACCGGATGCTTTAGTACTTCGAAATGTATATCATGTCCGAAGGAGGATCCTGGAATGATAGGGGATATTCTTATATGTATCTAGTTAATGTCGGTTACCAGGTGTTCACCATATGAATGATTATTTTTGTCTCTATGCATGGGACGTATATTTATGAGAACTGGAAATGAAATTCTTGTGGTCTATTAAAATGATGGAAATAAATGATTATGATAAACTAATGAACTCACCAACCTTTTGGTTGACACTTTAAAGCATGTTTATTCTCAGGTGTTAAAGAAATCTTCCGCTGTGCATTTGCTCATTTTAAAGATATTACTTGGAGTCTTTCATAGCATATTTCGAAGAACGTTGCATTCGAGTCATTGAGTTCATCAAAGATTATTATTAAATCAATTTATAGTTGGATAGTGGATATTATGAAATGGTATGCATGCCTGTCAATTTTCGATGTAAAGAAAGATTGCCTTTTAAAAACGAATGCAATGTTTGTATAATGTATCATATAGAGGTCAAATACCTCGCAATGTAATCAACTATTGTGAATCGTTTATAATGTATATGAACGGGTCCTTTCATATAGGGTAGTACCTACCCGTTAAAGTTCATACTTAATAGCTTAGCACGAAAATCAATTACTACCACCCAAATAATACTCAACCATGGAAAATTATTGCATTTCACACTTCACTATTTTACATATGCTTATCTTACATCAAACATTAAACAAACCACACTAGTAATATTATACAAAACATTATATGATCCCACGGTTTAAAACAACAGCGCATCATTTAACCCAAAACGTTTGTGTTCAAAGAAATCGCTTAAAGCTTATCCTGGCTATCTCCCTGCATTTTGGCTGAGGGACCGAAGAACTGGATGTTGGGATAGAACTAATAGGAATAGCGGGAATATGGGTGGAAGTGTCTGGTGGAGTTGGTGCCACAACATCCTCACTAAACTCGGGATTTGGATTTTCCAATTCAGTAGCCTTTCGTTTCTTTCCTCGTTCGAACTTGTCTTTCATAATTTCATGTATTTCTTCCTCCTCAGGATCACTTTCCGATTCCTCTTCAATTGATTCATTCGAAAATTGTGAGTCTTCTCCAAAGGTGTCATTTTCATCATCGGATAGGTTAATGACTGGAACACTATCTGAGGATTCTAGTTCGGAGTCGCTGAATGTGATAACAAGTTCTAAGCCAGACATCTATCACATAACAACTAGCATGTTAGTACCACATAATATTTACATATTAATTTTTAACCAACAAGGATAAGCAATAGTTTTCGAAATCAAACACGGTCAAAGTCCAGACTCACTAATGCATCCTAACAAACTCGATAAGACACACTTATGCAAATTTTCTGGTTCTCTAAGACAAACGCTCTGATACCACCTGAAGCATCCCGTTCATATCGAATATAAACGTCACGTACTCATTGGTGTCATTGCGAGGTATTGACCTCTATATGTGACATTTTTCAAAATCTGCATACGTTTTTATAATACAAACCATAACCTTTATTATAATCGAAGGTTCAAACAGCATAATAATGATTATCGTTTAGTGATAATCTTAGTTTTACAAACTTTACATTTGATAATAACAATACGATTTCCAACATATTTCACATTACAAATCTTCCGATATGCAGTTTTATTTTTGACACAAATATGCATACTCCAAATCTTGCTTAAATTCGGCATAATGCAGCGGAAGCTTTTAATTATCACCTGAGAATAAACATGCTTAAAACGTCAACATAAAGTTGGTGAGATATAGGTTTAATGCTAGCAGCGTTATAAATATAGACAACAAGATTTCATATACACAAACGTTTTAATAAAAATATTCTAAGTGGTTGAGCACTTGATAACCATACTTAACATTTAATCAACGTCGCATATTCCCTTTATTATGAAATCTCACTACACCGTACCAAGTATAGTTACCGAAACGAAGTACTGTGCAACCGTTGAATACTGGTCGTCCAGTCCGGTTGGGGTTGTCAGGCCCGATAGATCTATCAACAGGATTCGCGTTTACAATACCGCATGTAAATAGTAGTTACCAAGTTACAGGGAAGTATGCCAGTGGTACAACTCAACGTAGAATATATATATTTTTTATCACTTGTGTCCAAAACGTAAATTATAAAATGCATGTATTCTCATCCCGAAATATTTAGAGTTTAAAAGTGGAACTATATACTCACTTTTGTCTTGAAGATATACGACTTGGTCTCCGATAGATATCACGAACCTAACCATATATAATATATCAACATGTTTTCTTTTCAAATAATCGTTACATGTATACTTATAATACTTTTAATATCTAATTGTCCGTAGTTAGCAGTCCGATATTAGTGGTCCACAATTAGTTATTCAATAAAATAAATAAAGACCCCATCGTATTTGTATTGATCAGAATTAATCTCGACCCATGGTACCATGTTTTCAAATGACGTGTTGCGTACATAAAGTACCGTGTTGTCAAATGACGTGTTGCGTACAATCATGAGGTCTTATGATTAATCTTCTCGTGTTGTTTACGGGTGGTCCTGAAATATGTAGAATTAAATCATGAGTAAATATATATGAAATATCATATTAATTAGCAAATATATGATTAGTTTAGTTTTACTCCAATTAATTTCGTAGCTAAACTAGCTTCGGATACCCAATTTTGTTTTAGCCGTAGTTTCTTCAATATAACTCCGTTTTTGTTGGTTCAACTTGCCACTTCCTTGGATCGAGTCATTATTTATGAATATGAACTGTAAATACCTTAGTTTGCATTCGAATTCACAGGTTATAGGTCAAACTTTGGTGAATCTTATGAAAGTGATCATTTCCGTTGTAAAAACATCTAGATGATCATTTTTACAAAAATACTTACACTTTGAGTTACACCATGAGATTTTTATACATTAACATATTCATAAGAAATATCATTTTTCCAGAATATAAACTTCTAATTCAAAGTTTAAGATGGTTTTTAATTATCCAACCCAAAACAGCCCCCGGTTGCACTCCGACGACGTAGATTCAGTTTTAAGGTGTTCTTTGTAAAATCAAGTTGTATATTGTTAAGTTAGCATATCATTATAATATATTACAAGTCTTGAAGTGTTTTAAAAGTCAAGTTAGAAGGATCTATTTAGTTTGATAACAAGTTTGAAATCATTCAAACTATGTTCTTGTTGTTATATATATTCGTAGTAAGATAGTCATATATGAATTGAACAAGATGATGAACCAAGGTTATACCTCAAGTATGATGAAGAAAGTTACTGAATAAACAAGATATGAACTTGTTCTTGATGACTTGGAAGATTAAGAAGTGAAATCATGAAAAGAAACAAAGGTTGTAAGTAAGTTTATATCTTGATTTAAGATAAATAACTTACATGAATTGAATCAAAGTTTAAACATAGTTTTACCTTGATTATGAAGCTAAAAGATGGTGAAAATGCTTGGAGATGATCAAGTATGATGTTAGGAGTATTTTGAGAGAGAATTTGGAGTGTAAGTATGAGAAAATGGAATGGAAAAATGGGGTGAAATCATAAAAACGAATTTACTTGTTATATAGAAAAAAAAAATCCTTAAGTTTGTTTTTTAGCTCATTAGTCATACAAGTTGATAAATAATGGTTCCACATATTTTTGACTCTAATATGGCTGCTAAGAATGAATGATTAAAGGTGTATATACCAATAGTAAATACATCTAGAAGCTGCGTACAATACGGTTACATATACCCTAGGTATACGTGTAAAAATCTTGAGAAAACGGAACGAGAATTCAAGTATAACTATCTTTTGTGAATATACTTATATTGTTTTATGTATTTAAGTCCTTTAAAGTAATTAAATATGTATTTATACGATACTGTATAAGCATCATAGATTATAGGTATATATGTCAAAGAACGTTACGTATAGTTACCGTTTTGAAAACTTAAGTTAGTAGTCTCAAAGTATACTTATAACTCATTGTTATTAGTACACAATGATATGTTAAACCATCCTTAAATCATGATAAATACGTATAAATACGTATATGTACACAATCGTATAATTATCGTATGTTATATAGTTCGTGATATCATCGGTCAAATTGGACGGTCAAACGTTGTGTAAAACTCTTTTCAAAAACACAAGACTCAACAATTTGGATTGCTTATCATGTGGGTAATGTTTAATTTAAGTAGATATTAATCTCATATGTATAAAACGTTCAGAAAAATCCGGGTCGTTACATTATACCGGCTAGTGTAATGTTCAACTCCGGCGATGGTGTGATCACTTTGTGCTTAGGGTGCCCGTGAGATACCCTTGGAGGTAGCGGAGATTGTAATGGTGATCGACGGGTGATAGTAATTCAACGGTGATGAAAGTTGAAGTTTAAGAGCATTGCGGTAAATAATTCTTATGAAGTGGCGGATGAGCGAATCTTGTTGCTCCTAAGTGTTAGATGGGTAAAGATGACTGGTGAGCCAGTGATGGACTTAATGGTCGGTTAGGCCAAAGGTTATGATGAAGTGTTGATATTGCAGTCGATATAATTATTGCGCCGGATTGGTCACTCTTCTCCATGAGAGTGAGCAATTGTTATTAAAGCTTCATTGCGAGGAAGGTCGGGTGATCTCGACTAAGATGTGCAACTAATTAAGCGGAGTGGCATATGCCTAGTCGTAGAGGTGTACGTGACACTTCGGTGGAGGTTGATTTGCGAACGGTGAATGACTGTTATTTGTAATTGTGGTATGAAGGTGCGATGTTCTCGCGTGTACGACATCTCAAGTGAAGGTGCATGTCGGCTCTAAGAGCCTAAAGTGCATTCATGCTGACTTGGAGTATATGACCAACGATGAGGATGGTCATGTGTTTCATGGAATAATAATTCCGCAGGATGTTCATCTTGGCGGTGAGAATGTGGAGCCAAATTCTAAGTGGGGGAGTTTTTACTGCCGCCCGAGGAAGCTCCGGTGGTGTTATGTATAGCGAAGTGTCGGAGTGTACCATGCTAAGCCTTAATAGGTATTCGAATTTCCTAACGAGGGAGAGTGACGGATTATTAATCCCGAATCAAGATCGTTCATTACAATCTTGAGTTACAATTCCAGAATGTTATGCTTGAAGATTGTGATGATGGGAGCGAAGGAAGTGTAAGTATTCTTATGTAAGGTGGTTATGAAGTACCATTGTGCGGTGTGAGACCAAAAGTGAAGTTTGAAATCTCAGAGTGAGAGAATTGATATCGGCTAAAAAGTCACGTTTTCACCCCGGTATTAAGGCCCAAAAACAAGAAAGATTCGAACTTTGTCGGCAAAATACCCACTTCGTCGGTTAGAATTGAAGAACAAGTAATTATGAAGGCGGTGCAAAAAGAATCAAGAGAATCGGAGCTAAAACGAAGATTCTAGAGAGAAAACGGTGAAAGACAAGAAATCAAGTTACGATCCAGGGAATCAAGGCTGATCAGCAAGCCATACGGCCTGCCATACGGCCTACCATATGGCCTGCCATACGCCCTGCCAGGCGTATGCTGGCAAATTCCAAGTCTATTTAAAGGGTCTTTATCATTCATTCTAACACACACTTCAATTCACTTCTTTCTCTCTCTTGTATAATATTAGTCATACTCTCAAGGCCTTCGACTCTGTGCGGGAAACCTAGTACCCAGAGAAGAACGCTGAAGATTGTATTAGGAGCAGTCTGGAGTCTTGAAGTTGTCACTTTTGTATTCAGAACTAGTTTAATCTACTGGTACTTCTATCCTTTATCTTATATAATGTTTTATGATATTATTGCCATGATTAGCGAGTAGTTATCTTTAGTGTATGCCATGATGTAAGCAGTTATAATGCCGAAATAATATTATGGTCTGTGTAAGTTGTCGAAATGCTTTCCGATTATGCTTTAAACTCAATCGCTTTTCCAACTAATAGAACGTAGTTATAGGCTCTGTTATTGGGAAGTCGCGAACCCCGATTCAGAGTACACTATCTGTGTCACCCCTTGGTAAGAGAAATCTCTCGGATACAACGTAAGATCGACCAAGGCACACCGGATACAACCCATGCTAGTGTAGTCACCAAGCATATAAACTTCGTACGTGTACGCTGAAGCATAGCGGTTGTTGTAAGCTGTACCTCTGCTAAGTAAGGCCATGGAACACGGTTAGTGTTGACCAGTACACTGCACCATAACGCGGTCTCAAGCATTGCACCCCGCTTGAAGGATTCTTAGTTAATTAAGGAACTGTTTGTTTAGACACATAAAGGATTGGACCGTTAGGATAACCGAACGTGTTCATGGAAGTCAGACTTGACTTGGCCATGGTGTTCTTTATGGTTGAACTCTTTTTAAGGGCCTAACTATCTTTTACCAATCATTAACGAAAGCATTGAAAAACATCACGTCTCTCGGATATGGTACACCATGTATTCTATTATGCTTAAGAAAGTTTAGACCATTTTGGAATGTTAATACGTCACCCAACCGAGTCGCTCAATTGGATGAGCCGTCTGAACGTGTATGCCTGTAGTCAGACTGCACGAGTGTCGGGGGTAAGGAACGTTGCTGTCTATTCAGAATCTTCAAGCCTAACGCAGTACCCAGTGACATGTCTTATGACAGGGGCGTTTAGGACCAGTGTAATGAATACAAGGCCTCTGCCTATTCATGAGCCAGCATTCCATAATCTCGGCAGAATAACTGATGAAGTCATAGTATGCACTTACTTTAACCTTATCTGAATTACAAATTTTATCGCATTTACTTTATCTATCTTATAAATTAGAAAATCCCAAAATTAATATTCACTACTCCCTAACTATCTTAGGCTACAATATAGGTTCGATGTTACTGATATCTCAAAAATACGACTCTTGGTCATACTTCCCTTACTTATAAGGAGTAGTAAGATTTAGGCCCCGCTAAATATAAATTTAAAACAGTACCCTCTCCCACGAGTGGCTGATCCTGGCGAGCGGTAAATAAAAACCGTCCGTTTCGGCCATATCAAGAGAGATACCTAGTTTTGGCACCGCTGCCGGGGAACTGGTATCAGGCAATGCTGTTTTCAATCAAACTTATTCACAAGCATTTAGTGGTGTCTAAGAAAGACAATTATACACGGACTTGGTTATTGGATTTTCCGAACAGTCGCCAATTATATTGGGACCAAAAGGATCCTGCCTCTCCGTAGTCGGCCTGGCCACTTGGTTTGTTGAATAGTTTGTGCGGAGTTTTGTTACCGAAATACCAGGGAATCAGTAGCCAGAACCAAAAACATATTCCACCATAGGATAGTTAGTTAATTAGATTAGATTACTTTCGATTACTCTAGTTTACCTTAGATTAGACCACCTTAGATTACCTTAGATTGCCTTAGATTAAATTAGATTACCTTAGAATTAGATTAGTTTAGTTTAGCTTATTATAATTTAGCTTATTTGCGAAAATTAAAAACAAAAAGGCATACCTAGTGTATGACCCAAACCCGATCTAGACCAGGGCCGTTGTTATTCGTACCTGATCCAGACGCAATAATCTCTAAAGCACGCAAGGAAGCACGAATCAGAAACCAAATGGCGTTACGCGTTACTTTAGCAGAAAACACGAAACCCTCGATTGAAGGTCGAGGAGGACCAATCAGATTTCCAAAGATTCAAGGACACTCGTTCGAGTTAAAACATCACATCATCCAGCTCATTCAGAATAGCTATCAGTTTCATGGATTACCGAATGACGATCCTAATTCTCACCTTGATAAATTCATATCTCTTTCGAACTCCTACAAACAGTCAGGGATAGGACAAGATATAGTCCGGCTATACTTGTTCCCCTATTCTCTCACTCATCATGCTCAAACTTGGTTTGAAGGACTGGAAAAAGATTCCATCACGTCATGGACGGAGATGGCGACTAAATTCCTAACCAAATATTTCCCTCCTTCTAAACAAACCAAACTGAAGAATGACATCATTAACTTCAAATAAAGTTATGATGAATCTCTTTACACTGCATGGGAGTGTTTCAAAACCCTGCTGAAGAAATGCCCTAATCACCAGTTAGAACGGTCAGCCCAAATCTGTACCTTCTACAATGGTCTTACGGTAAATCATTGGACGACGATCGATGCAGCAGCTCAAGGGAATATGATGAACCAAACCGCAGATGAAGTATGGCAATTGCTCGAGAACATGACGATGCATCATCATGACTGGAACAGTGGTGAAACAACTTCATCATCTGCCCCACTCTCTGCACTTAACAATCAAACAGAGGCCATCAAATCCCTCATGGACAAGATGGAATCCCTTGCTAAACAACTCGGAGAATTGAAGACGTAGCCGCGGCAGATTAACCAAGCTCAGGCTTGTGTTAATTGTACCAACCCGCAACCTACTGAAGACTATCAAGTTGAGTACGAAAACCCTGACGGTTCAGTCTGTTACGTTCAATACCCAGCTCGTCCACCAAATCCCGAATTCAATCAACCACCAAGGGTTAATCAATTTCAGCGAAGCAATCAACCTTTCTGCTATCGCTATCCACCTTATCCAGCCTAACAATCTCAATTGACCTACGATCAACCACTTCCACTCACTGGTCCCCCAGTTGAGGAGAATTCCCCTACCACCCAGATTACAAAAGCAGCTAACCCCACGCTTGGAGCTGATGATCAGTTAACTCAGTTCATCCAAGGACAACAACAGTTATATCAGAGAACTGCAACCAGACAAGATCAAACGGAGATACTAATGAGAAATCAATTAGCTCTGCTTAAAAGTTTGGAAACGCAGCTCGGATAGTTATCACAACGCCTTAAAACCAGACTGCAGGGAAGATTGCCAAGTAATACTATCCAGAATCCCCACATAGAAGAAGCAAAGCAAATGTATTCCGTAATCCCAGAGGAAGAACCACGAAGAAGGTCAACTAGGCTCAAGAACAAATCAACATATACTCAGAAGCTGACCCCTGAAACTCCAGTTCGCGTACCTTATCCTGTAAGGCTACAAGAAGAACCATCCAAGCTTGATTCCTTCAAACTAGATGGAAGATTCTTGGACACTATGTCCAAAGTTCCCAACCAGAAGAGATACATCCGAAGGCTTCTATCTACAAAGGAGAGGATACCAGACTCTAACAAAATTTCACTGAGTGAAGAATGCTCTGCATTACTCAGAAACTCTCTACCACCTAAGCTAGGAGATACGGGTCGATTCGTTTTCCCGTGTTCAATCTACCAATCTGGAACCATTCATGCGCTAGCAGATTTAGGAGCAAATATCAACCTAATCCCCTACTCTCTCTACAAGAGATTAGAGTTAGGAGACTTGTCACCAACCAAAATGACAATCCAACTTGCCGATCATAAAATTTGATATCCTAAGGGCATAGTTGAGAACGTCTTGGTGAAAGTCGACAAATTCTTGTATCCTACGGATTTCGTAGTAATGGATATTAAGGAAGACCTACACACCCAAATAGTGTTAGGAAGACCTTTCATGAATACGGCTAGGACTGTCATTGATGTGTACAATCAAACCATGATCTTACGATCACATGGGGAGAGCGTTACCTTCAAAATTGACCGACCAACCGATCTTTTTGGACAGGCAGAGATGTTTGCTATTTCCACCAGACGGATCACTTCCGATGATGAGTCATTACCACCAGCCGACGATATCGAGATGGGTGTCGAATCACAGTCTATAGACGACCCAGAAATGGAAGAAGAGGATCCCAGTGAAGAAATTGAGGAAAAGGTGGAATCTGAAGAGGAAGAGGAAATGAAAGACGTAAAAGAAACTGCGACAACAACCGTTCCAAGCACTGAGCGTCATGAAGGAATAATGAGGCTTGAAACGGCAGATCACAGTTTAATCATTCCCTTCAAAAAGAAGAACGACAAGGCTGAGGTTAAGGATATAGAAATTGATCCTGTAAGTATCAAAGTGGAGAATCAAAATACTGAAGGAACCCGTTCATCAGACGCATCCTCAGAGAAACCGGATACCGATGATGACGAGGAAGACCATCACGAAGACATTCTTACTAACTCACACTCTCCAACCGAAGTAGATCAAGGGGAGCCGGACTCTTCTTCAGATCAAATTCCGGTTATATCCACACATGCACACATGATTACCTTCATCAATGATACCGATGAATTTGAAGACATTCTCGAAGCCATCCGAAAGTCAACCATTGATTTTTCGCTACGCTTAACTGAACGAATCATGGCTATCAGAGGAGAGCACCACCTCTATCTCCGAAGAGAAGACAATGATGTTGAAATCCTAGAAGAACGCATTCAAGACTTTATCAATTCTCTTCATGATCATATCTATCACGAAGAAAGGCAACGAGAGCATAATTTAGTGGTTCGCACTATTCTCGAGACAAGATTCTGTCGAGATCAGAAGATCATTTACTCTAAGGTTTATAACGCCTTAGCCGGATCTGCACTTCCTTTCTCACGAAATGAACGAGCACTACTGACTCTCATCCGGAAGCATATGGATCTTTTCATCGGCCGCCCGACTTATCACTCTGATTTGCAAATGATCGAGGATATTCACAGTCTTTTCACTCTTCTGGATAGAGATAACTTCGAAAGCACACCAGACAGACTAGTGATTTACGTAACAATTGATCACCACGCTGATCTGATTATCAAAGAGTTACAAGACGCTGTTATGGAGGAAGCAAGACGAAATAATCCGTTCTCTCATCTTGAACCAGATCGAGTCAACATTGCCACCTATGTTACGAAGCAGCTATCACATATCTTCCACGAATCCACAGATCCTAGTTTCATATTTAAAGCTGGATGTCAGGAGATATACTCAAAGACGGTGAAATTAATACTCGAATCAGGATTGCTGTTCACTTCTTTCCAGTTTCTGACATTGTTTGAAGACCTCCGAAATGAGCATCCAGTCAGAGAAATCATCAACACCAGCACTGCTTCTATGATTGACATTCATGGGTCAACCAGCAGAGCTGTGGATCATATTCTCATCAGACTTCAAGACTTATCAAGAGCCGAAACTGCGCACTACTTATCGTTCAGAAGATCTTCAAGAGAAGTACCGGACTTGTTACCACTATTGGTCCGACACTTTCTCAGAACTTATCCACCAAGACTCACATTCTCTCAAGAAGACCAAGATCACAACCATCAACGAGAAATGTTTGCTTTTTGAAGAATCACTACGGTCGAGCCAACGACATTAAACAAAAGCGCTTCTCGGGAAGCAACCCGTGCAATAAAGTAGAGTAGAAGAATAAAGGATGACAAATGAGCCGATAAAGAAGCAAGGAAACCAGCCGCATCTGCTAGGGGTATTTCTTTCTTTCGCTACTAGCTCAAGATTCAAACTATACCGCATCCTAGCTTATCACTAAGTGTTGGATAACACCCGATCAAAACACTAGACAAACAATCCCAAATCTTCAACTAAAACTCCTAAGTGTGGGATACACTAGGAACATTGAGGACAATGTTCGTCTAAGTGTGGGATGTTGGTATCTTTTTATGCTATATCATAATAAACCATTACGAAGATTCCAAGTACTTAAGCCAAATTTCAAATTTTTTGCAAAAGAAACCCTTTTCGAAAAAGTATTTTTAAAAACCTAAAACATTTGTCAATAAAAGTAAGGCTTAAGTAAGGTGGAAATCTTGTTAGATTGAAATCTCTAATAGAGCATTGCATGACTAAGGCATTATCGACCTAAATTTATTATGGTGAGGCACCCCAAATAAGACCAGCATTCATCTTTAATGCTTCACTATTTTCCGTTGAGAGTGCCGATGTCTGTGCTCAGAATCAGAACTTGCTTTAGATCTACATCTCCAAGCAGCAAAACGTTGAGAGTACCGGCAAAAAGTTTCTCGAGATGAAGTCTCCAAAAAAAAAATAAAAAAAAAATGTTGAAGGAGCAGAACTAAATAAGAGAAATGCCGAAGAGAACTCGACCGAAAATGATTATCAAATGAAGAAAAGTTCAAAAGTGCTTCTCAAAATATTTCAGCACTCCTATCTATCCGAATAAAAGTCTGTATAAAGACTATATTACCCTTTTATCTCACCCTTCAAAAACAACTTCACTACCACTCCAAAATTCCCTCTCCATCATTGTCAAATAACCCATAAAGCTGAGATTACTACCGTTCTCGCGTTAGCAGTAAGGATTTGAGTCTTTATCAAGCCTATGACGATGGGTGCAGCATGACTGGCTATGAGTGTATTCATTTCTTAGATCTATAGGGAACCCTAAACACTTGAGTGATTTGAGTGACCCGTGAAAGCTAGCCTATGTCATGTAACCTCCTCGCATGCTTGCAGAGATAATTTCAATCCTAACATAGATGACTCACCTTATCTTTTTGCTCTTATAATAAAAGTAAACCGCTTAGGCTATTAGAAAAGAAACGCCGAAAAGATTCTTTAAAATAAGAGTTTGCTTGAGGACAAGCAAAGTATAAGTGTGAGATATTTGATATCGGCTAAAAAGTCACGTTTTTACCCCGGTATTAAGGCCCAAAAACAAGAAAGATTCGAACTTTGTTAGCAAAATACCCACTTCATCGGTTAGAATTGAAGAATAAGTAATTACGAAGGCGGTACAAAAAGAATCAAGAGAATCGGAGCTAAAACGAAGATTCTAGAGTGAAAACAGTGAAAGACAAGAAATCAAGTTACGATCCAGGGAATCAAGGCTGACCAGCAAGCCATACGGCCTGCCATACGGCCTACCATACAGCCTGCCATACACCCTGTCAGGCGTATGCTGGCAAATTCCAAGTCTATTTAAAGGGTCTTTGTCATTCATTCCAACACACACTTCAATTCACTTCTTTCTCTCTCTTTACAATATTAGTCATACTCTCAAGGCCTTCAACTCCGTGCGGGAAACCTAGTGCCCAGATAAGAACGCTGAAGATAGTATTAGGAGCGGTCTGGAGTCTTGAAGTTGTCACTTTTGTATCCGGAACTCGTTTAATCTACTGGTACTTCTATCCTTTATCTTATATAATGTTTTATGATATTATTGCCATGATTAGCGAGTAGTTATCTTTAGTGTATGCCATGATGTAAGCAGTTATAATGCTGAAATAATATTATGGTCTGTGTATGTTGTCGAAATGCTTTCCGATTATGCTTTAAACTCAATCGCTTTTCCAACTAATAGAAAGTAGTTATAGGCTCTGTTATTGGGAAGTCGCGAACCCCAATTCAGAGTACACTATCTGTGTCACCCCTTGGTGAGAGAAGTCTCTCGGATACAACGTAAGATTGATCGAGGCACACCGGTTGTAGTAAGTCTATCGAGCTTTGGATTCCGACTGAGGACTCTTTCGTAGTGAAACATCTGACTAGACCCCTAGTACATTGTCGGTCCTAGACCATGCTAGTATAGTCACCAAGCATATAAACTTCGTACGTGCACGCTGAAGCACAGCGGTTGTTGTAAGCTGTACCTCTGCTAAGTAAGGCCATGGAACATGGTTAGTGTTGACCAGTACACTGCACCATAACTCGGTCTCAAGCATTGCACCCTGCTTGAGGGATTCTTAGTTAATTAAGGAACTGTTTGTTTAGACACATAAAGGATTTGACCGTTAGGATAACCGAACGTGTTCATGGAAGTCATACTTGACTTGGCCATGGTGTTCTTTATGGTTGAACTCTTTTTAAGGGCCTAACTATCTTTGACCAATCATTAACGAAAGCATTGAAACACATCACGTCTCTCGGATATGGTACACCATGTATTCTATTATGCTTAAGAAAGTTTAGACCATTTTGGAATGTTAATACGTCACCCAACCGAGTCGCTCAATTGGATGAGCCGTCTGAACGTGTATGCCTGTAGTCAGACTGCACGGGCGTCGGGGGTAAGGGACGTTGCTGTCTATTCAGAATCTTCAAGCCTAACGCAGTACCCAGTGACATGTCTTATGATAAGGGCGTTTAGGACCAGTGTAATGAATACAAGGCATCTGCCTATTCATGATCCAGCATTCCATAATCTCGACAGAATAACTGATGAAGTCATAGTATGCACTTACTTTAACCTTGTCTGAATTACAAATTTTATCGCATTTACTTTATCTATCTTATAAATTAGAAAATCCCAAAATTAATATTCACTACTCCCTAACTATCTTAGGCTATAATATAGGTTCGATGTTACTGATATCTCAAAAATACGACTCTAGGTCATACTTCCCTTACTTATAAGGAGTAGTAAGATTTAGGCCCCGCTAAATATAAATTTAAAACAGTACCCTCTCCCACGAGTGGCTGATCCTGGCGAGCCGCGGCCTAACGACATCGCACAAATAAAAACCGTCCGTTTCGACCATATCTAGAATGAAGATGTCGTTGCGAGTGCTCTCTTGATGTAAATTTGGATTGGTGTGAAACTCGGATAGTACTGTTGAGGGAGTACGAGTTTGAAATCGTGGTGAATACTATATCTTCCCTATCGGGAAACGTGATCGTGAAAATTGTTAGTGGATTATTCCACTTTACGAATGATTGTGAAGCGGAAAGTGTCGATTCTGATTGTCTCACATCGATACACGCGGATGTTGTTTGTTTGCGAGAGTGTTTTCCCTAGTGATGTGACCTATTGGTTGTATCGAAATGTCGAAGCCATCCATAATGGACGGTCTAGGTAGGAGGATTCACCCGGCATTGGTGAATATTTTGTGGGTCGTGTGGTGAATTGCGAATTGTTATGTTGATAATTCGTTGTTGACGGGATTCTAGTACACGAATAGTTTCCATGATAGTATTAGGAAGCCATAGTGTATGGATGTGTTGTAGGGTTTAAGGGAGAAACCTTGTGTCGAGTGTTGATGTTTCGTCTAACTCGTGGTGTATTATTTTCGTCCTGGATTAATCCAGTGACGGATGGTCGTGTGCAGATCGATTGATGGGAAAGTGTTGCTCCTAAGTGATTATTTTGGGGTTACCGAAATTTCTTCGTTGAAGGAATGACCCAGTTGTGGAGCCGGAGGAAGTTGGTTCTCGGTCCAGAGAATGTTCATGAATGACCGGTTGAGTAGTACGTTTATGAACCGATGGAGTACGGAGTTTCAAGGAAGCATGAATCCTTCTCGATTGGGATTAATGCAAGACATGGTTCACGACGTGGTGGATTTAGTAGATCGCGTTGGGTGATATAGTTATGGATATAGCTTGTTGCGAGTGGTAGCCGAGATTATTTGAAGGGATAATGGTGTTTCCCGTATTTTCCTAAGTGGGAATTCTGAACATTGGGTGTATCAGATACCGTTTATTGCGGTAATGCGCGCTAGTGATTATTAGCGTGTGGCGAGATATTCGGGTTAATGGAAACTTTTATGGACATCGATTTTGAAGATATGTCAGAGGGCCTTTGAGTGTGGGTCTGGTTTGTTAAAGTGACGGAGATCACGGGGACGTGATCCAATTTAAGTGGGGGAGAGTTGTAACACCCCGTTTTTCTGTTACGTGTTATTTTGGGCGTCATTCGAATTACGAGGCATGTAAGCGTATATTTGGATCCCAAATAAAGTTTGAGTTGATGTTCTAAACCCTTACCATTGGATAGTAAATCTCATTACGTTTCCAACGATATTTGATTCATAGAAAACGGAGTTACGGTTTGAAAGTTACGACCAAAACAAGTTCAGAAAACTGATCCAGTTGATTTGGATGTCGTCCAACCTTTTTGGACGCCGTCCAAAAGGCCTGACGGGCCAGCAGCTGCATTTTACTTAAATTAAAAGGGGTACTTTGGTCTTTTCACTTGTAGACTGATTGGTGGCTTTAATATCAGTTTTAGATCCACTTTTGGATCATTTTCACCTTCTTAAACACTCTCATCAAACCCTAGTGAGAGAGAGAGGTTCTAGAGAGAGAGAGTTGGGGATTTGGAGAAGAAGAAGTGTGACTCGGGTCGGGTCTCAAGAGTTAAAGTTGTTCACCTCGTTCACGGCTACATTTTGGTAGTGTCGGTAAGTTCTAACTCCGAAATTCATCTTTATGATTTGATATTCAATTTAGGGTTTTGAGCTTTTTAGTTGTAAAACTCATTTAGATGATGAAGTGGGTTTATGGAAACTAGTTATTTTTGATACATGGCGGGTTTTGGGTTGATTGACGTTTTGGCAATGATTAGGCTTTGGTTTTGGGTGTAATCACTTAGTTTAGTGATTTTGGAAGTGTTGGAACCCTTTTGGGTGTATTTGGGTTGACTAATTTTGAAATGGGTCAAAATTAGGGTTTATGTGTCAAATTGGGTGAGCTAAGTGTTTAACACTTGTGATTTGGTTTAAGTGGTGTTTTAGGGCCATTTCACTTGTGTGAGTGATTATTGGTTAGTTTGGGCATTTTTATGACTTTGGTCAAAATGGGTAAATTGATTTGGGTCAAACTTGATGATGACACTAGTTTTGGTCAAAGGGATGTTAAACACTTTTGTTAAGTGTTAAATGGCGTTTTTGAATGAAAGTAAACATGGGAAGTGATTTTGGGTTAAAATGATATTTTTAACATAAGTCAAAGGTAGTTAAAAGCAATATGGGTCAATATTGCACGTGTTATGGTTTTGGTGTACATGGCGTTTGAAATGATTGCTACCTAAGTAGTAATTTAGTGTTAAGACCTAGGTTCGTCTAATTGGTGTAAAGTATAAATTGGGTTAAATTGTACTTTGTAGAGTGGGTTTGAATTACCACCCGAAGTGGTAAATGGTGTGTGTCCATTAGGTGTTAAATGGGTGGGTTTTGGCGAGCAAGGTGTAATCCCTCGGTTAAGGGATGTTTGTGTTGGGTTCTCTTTTAGAGAATGGTTATTTATGTGTATATTGTACATATGTGTGATATAGGTGGTTACTTGCTGGGATTTGAGGACGGAGATCATGTTATACATGACTTGTGCGGGCATTCTAAGGTGAGTGGAATAGTTATATATGTATGTATATGATTTATTTGCTTGTGGGGTATGGGTTAAACTTCGATGTTGACGATACCATATCATAGAGTATATTGTTTGTTCGTATTGATGAGGGTTAAAGTTCGATGTTGACGATACCTCATGTATGGATTTAAAGTTCGATGTTGACGAAGCCATACCACTATTGTAGTGACGTTTGTATGATGAGGGTTTAAGTTCGATGTTGACGATACCTCATATGTGGGTTTAAGTTCGATGTTGACGATACCACATTTATTAGGACGAATGGGGATTAAGTTCGATGTTGACGATACCATTCGTTGGGCTAGCCTTGGGACTTGAATACTAATGGATGTTGTGAACATCAATGTTTTATGTGTTGTAGTGTAGCATATTGTATTTCTCGTGTTATATGCTATTGTTGTGCTAGCTTGTATTATCGGAGATTTAGCGTTATACTTTGCAATGGTATGCTAATTAAAATGCTAGCGTGTATGAGGAAATTGTGTAAGTGTGTGCAAGTATATATATATATATATATATATATATATATATATATATATATATATATATATATATATATATATATATATATATATATATATATTGCATTCACTAAGCTTTATGCTTACCCCTCTCGTTGTTTACCTTTTTACAGGTATTGTGTTATGAAGCTAGCTAGTTGTTAGGCTAGATGCGTAGGAGTGCTTGGGCTCGATGCGGTAGCTTTTGGAGATATGGCGGCGGATTGGGGATTTGGTAGTCCCCGGGATTATGCTCTTGGTATTGGGTTGGGTTATTGAGTCTTAACCCGTATTTATGGTGTAAACACTTTCAATTAACGTTTGTGATGTAAAACTCGATTCTATTGAGGAAATTTCTTAATTATAATTATTATAGTATGTTGTGAAAACCGTTTCGTTTAAAAGTGTCGGGAAGCGGGTTTTTCGCCCGCGTGAATTTGTAAAACTGATCAGGAACTTTTAGTTCATTTGGACGCCGTCCAAATGGCTTGGACGCCGCCCTGGTCTTCTATGTTGGACGCCGTCCAGATGGTTTATATAAAAAAAAAAAATTTAAGTCGTGTTTTTGGTAAAACGAAGTTGGGTCGTTACACTTTTTCCATTATTTATCAATGGCGCCACTATTATTTGTTTATTATACTAATATTGAGGGTTAGTAACCAATAAATATTACTCCCTCCGTTCAATCTTAAGTGTTCAATGTTTTTTTTTTTTTGAAAAACAAGTAATTTTATTAAAATCAATACGCACCTATTACACGGGAGAGAACAAAAACAATATACACTAGAAAAAACACGAGGGTTGCAAAGTGAGCAACTAACATAAACTATCTAACTCGAAAGATACATATTTGGATTACTCAACCAATTGAGCCAATCGAACGATTTTCTTTTGTTGTTGTGATTCTTCCATATATAGTATGCACTAATCCACTCAAATGGCTTGCCATATTTTCCTCCCATATGCCGACATCGGGACCCCGGAATTTCCCATTAGTATTTCAGAGAAACTTAAGTTTGAGAAGTTACCTAAGCCCTACCAACGGGAGACCCGGGACCAAATATCAAGCGCATGGGAGCAAAATTAGATGATGTGATCCGTCGACTCAAGATCATTGCCACAAAGAGGGCATCGAACGCTATGGAGATCAATGCCCCTTTTGTCCAATTCGATCTTAACCGGTAGACGTTTCTTTCTTAATCTCCAAACAAAAATCTCAATCTTTTTTGGTACCAAGTTGTTGCATAGCGTACTCGATGAGTTGGTTTCCGGTGCTAAAGAAGCTTCATCACATAAAATTGATAATCTCTTCACATTGAATTTTTTGCTCACGTCCAAACACCACTCCCACTTATCTGGTTCTTGATTTACACGAAAGTTTGCTGCAGAAACTTGGGCCTGCAAGGAGTGTAATTCACCTAGACATCGGCCCGTTGGTTCTCTGGCCCAGGCCCAGGAGAACACACCCCCCAACTGCAGACGACAGCTAACTGATGCTCTTGGCACTGTTTCGAGGCGAAATAAGCAGGGTAGGTATTTTTGAAGCTGTTGTTACCAACCCATATATCGTCCCAAAAAGATGTATTTGCTCTGTTTCCAATTATTTTCTTGAAAGAGCTCTTGAACTCGATTCCCAATTCTTCAATTGTATTTCATGCAATGACAATATTATACCACGTAACTAGAGAAGGTTGGATACCTAAGTCTCCTCCCGACCCTAAGCCACCACACGAACCATATAAACTTTGAATGACTTTAACCCAAAGTGAGTTAGTTTCGGTTTTAAACCTCCACCACCACTTTGCGAGTAAAGCCAAATTTTTACATTTAAGTGGCTCGATATTTAACCCCTCATCCCCGTAAGATTTAAGAATGTTTTCCCATTTTACCCTTGAAATTTTTTCACTCAACTCACCCCCGCCCCAAATGAATTTTCTTCTCACACACTTAAGTAGTTTTAACACACAATTCGGGGCACGAAAGAGCGAGAAAAAGTATAATGGGAGGCTCGAAAGGACCAATTTGATAAGAACAATTCTTCCTCCATATGACATCGCTCTCATTTTCCAACTTGATAAATGATTTTTTATTTTCTCAACCACCGGTTCCCAATCTTTTAATTTTTTCATTTTACTACCAATTGGGAGCCTAAGATATGTAAATGTGAAAGAGTCTACTTTACAACCAAAGTGATTTGCAATCTCAACCAACTCACCACTTTTCACCCCGACACCATACAAACAACTTTTTTGGAAGTTTACTTTTAAACCAGAGGCAAGTTTGAAACATCTAAGAAGGTTTTGAAGACTCCTTGCATTTGCCATACTACATTCACCCAAAAAAATGGTGTGTCCGCATATTGAAGATGCGATACAATTACTTTATCTAGCCCGACCTCAATACCTTTGAACATACCTTTTTCAATTGCACTTTTTGTAAGAATATTTAGACCCTCCGCCGCGAGTATAAAAAGAAAAGGAGACAACGGGTCTCCTTGTCTAACACCCCTTTCCATATGAAATTCTCTTATCGGTGAACCGTTTATAAGAATGGAAATTGAAGTCGAGGTAAGACAAGCACGAATCCGTCTACACCATTTTGTCCCGAACCCCATACTTTTCATTACTTCTAACAAAAATTCTCAATTGATGCAATCAAAAGCCTTTTCAAAATCAATTTTGAAAATCATTCCTTTCTTCTTATTTTTTCTTAGAAAATCTATGGTTTCATTCACGATTAGAGCACCATCTAAAATAAATCTATCTTTCAAAAAGGCGCTTTGTTCCGGACCCACAAGATTAGGAATGACTTTTTAGAGTCTATTCAGCAATTATCTTATAATAACTACTAATGTGACTAATGGGACGAAAATCGTTTAGTACCTTTGGGTCGTTTATCTTGGGAACGAGAGTGACAAAAGAAGAGTTGCAACCTTTAGATATCTCTCCCTTTTCCCAAAACCAAGTAATTGCATACACTAGATCTTCTTTGATGATGTCCTAATATTTTTTGAAAAACCTCAAATTAAATTCATCTGGCCCCGGTGCTTTGTTCCCGTCACATTCAAATACAGCTTCACGTATTTCGGTTTCATCAAACTATTCTTCTAATCTACTGGGACGGATAGTTTAGCTCCTCTAAACTTGGTCTCTCAATGTCAACTTCTTTGAAACGATTTGCAAAATGCTTTACGGCTTCTTCTTTGATATCAAATGATGTATCATTCCACATACCATTAATTGAGAGACCACGAAGTGTGTTTTTATTATTTCTCATGCCCACAATTGAGTGGAAATATTTGCTATTTTCATCCTCTTCCAACACCCATTTAACCCGCGCCTTTTGTCTAAGCATGCTAGTCTTTACATTTTCTTTTTTGAACCATTTTTTACGTGAGTTCCTCCATTCTGCTAAATCGGTTTCGATCAAAGGGATAGTTTCAGCCTTTAGTTCAAGATTATGTGCTACCGACTTATGCAATTCGATTTCACCATCTAGATTATTAAACTTAGAACGACTCCAAACTATA
The DNA here is from genome assembly GCF_046630445.1 of Rutidosis leptorrhynchoides. Lineage (NCBI taxonomy): Eukaryota > Viridiplantae > Streptophyta > Magnoliopsida > Asterales > Asteraceae > Rutidosis > Rutidosis leptorrhynchoides. The sequence goes on from NC_092342.1 coordinate 77,030,751, forward strand.
ATCTCCTCCTTTACATTCTTAAGCCTATTTCTAAAAATATAATCTTTCCTATTTATTATGGCCACCTCTTTATTCCACGAATTTTTTATGATATCTTCAATGTCACTTTCATCCAACCAAGGGTCAAAAATTTTAAATGGTTTTGGGCCGAAATTCCTTTCTTCATCTTTTAAAAAAATAGCACAATGATCGAAAAGATGTCGTTCCATAATCCCTGCTGATATATCATGCCAAAGGTGAAGAAATTTCTCCGACACTAAGAAACGATCAAGTTTACTATATTTTAACCCGTCACCACTAACACGTGTAAAACAACGACCAGACATTTGCAAGTCAATTAAGCTATTCTCGATGATGAATTTGTTAAATTTCTTTGCTCTGCTTTCTACAAAATCACAATTAAATCTCTCTGACTCACATCTAACTTCATTGAAATCTCCACATAAAACCCACGCTTCTTCTACGTCCGAATCAATCGTCCTAGACAATTCTGACCAAAATCTTTGTTTACCCCGATCCTCATGTGGCCCGTACACATTTACTATGTAACAATCTGACCCGATTACACCCATCTACCTTTTATACCAATATAATATTCACCACGAATAATGAAATCAGCTACAAATTGGTTTGTATCCCAAATTAGCAATTGCCTACCCGAATTGCCTACCTTGTCCTTTTGTATAAATTCACAATTGACCGAACCCCAAATCCGCCGAATCCATTTGGAATCAACCGAATTGAGCTTGGTTTCTTGTAAAGCTATTACCGAAGGAGATTCTTTGCGAATTAAATTTTTTATGTATCCCGACTTATCATCTTTTGTCCCAAAACAAAAACCCCGAATATTGTAAGCTATAATCTTCATTGATAAACAATTTGGAAAACGATGTGAGATATAAGATAACTTACTGAATGGAAGCCTTACGCTTCCATTTGAGTCCTAATTGTTGGCAGTACTCCCTCACTTCCTGAGAATTTGATGTAGAAGTATCCTGTGGCCTTACCTTCTTTTATGGACCCTGATCACCCTTACAGGCTGTACATGTACTTCTAATTGGTTGGTTGTTGCTGCTTTGAGCCCTCGCCCTACCTTTTGCGTTTAAGATTATTGAAGTTGATTTCCACCTCTTCATGTTTGACCAACTGCATTTTTTTTCTTTGATCGCACTTGATACAGCAGGTTTTTGGGTAGGCGTGTCTTTTGATGTGTTGATGCTCTTATTTTTGGCCGATACCTTATTCCTTTCTCGTTGATTTGAAACCTTTTTTTGGAAATCTTTAACTGACCTTGATCCATTATCATTCTTGGAATCAATCGACCCAGCAGCATCTTCTGGCCTTATATTGTTAGTATAATTTTCATTAACTTGCTCATCTGGCCCAATAGGTTCTGGCCCATTATCACTTTTAGTTTCTTGAACCTTACTACTCGATATACTTGCTGGGCTGGACCGTGAAGGCCCAACAGAAACCCCCTAACTGGATTCATTACTACGTTCTTCACTTGATTTGTTATATTTGGAATAAGAAACGTTTTCCCTAGGGTTATGTACGATTGGACTGGTGTAGCCGTTGTTCTTGGGAGTAGGAGAAACCCTACTTTCTACACTGTTTGTATTCCCCACATCATTATCATCATTATCTTTGTTGTTACCAAAAAGTTTCTCACTCTCCAAAACCATCGGACTTTGGCCGTCGATCCCTACCGTTTGCCCTACCTTATCGGAATTCATGTTACCGACTAATTTCGGGGAACCTTCTTGCTGGACTGGAACATTAAATTTATTAAGATCAAAAATTTCTTCATCCGATTCATAATAGTCTGACATCTCATCATCATCATCCCCAAATGTATCATCAATGAAATCGTTATCTTCTTCTTATTTATCTTGCTCCACAGTACATTCATTAACATCACTGACGTCTAAATCTAATTGAATAGGAATATCCCTATTTTTGCATACATGCACACGTGAAATACAATCTCCTAGTTTGAACTTGACTTCTTCCTCTATTTTGTGAACATCAAAGGTATGAATGAGGACATTGCCCACTACTAGGTTTTGATGTTCATTAACGATTTCACAGTTATGAAAGTCCAACACTTCACCCCAAGTATTTGCAATTTTTTTGAACGATTTTTCATTCCATCCTCTAACTGGCACTCCCTGAATGTCTAACCACACCAACCTTCTATTGTTTGGGATTTCTTGATTTTCAATGAGTTTACATGTACTCCACTTGTGAATGGCTAAGTTTTTGTTTTCTAAAAGTTGTTTAGCTTCGAAAGATGATTGGAAAACAAGCATAAACTTTAAACCACCAAGGTATTTGACTTCACAGCTTCCAATACCATCTGCTTTACATAAGTGGACAATTTGTGATATGTTATACCAATCTTTAATCGTGCCATCGATAGATCTTTTGTTAATGTGACTGATACTCTCTTCCTTTTTCAGCTCAATCATCTTGGTTTCTGTTAATACCTGGTGTCTTATTGTTGAAGTTTTATTTTGTAGTTTGTTTCTTAAATCTACTCCAGGGCTTCCTGCCACGTCTCTGTAGTTTCTCTGATCACGAAAGGAATTGTTATAAAACCCATTGAAGTTATTATTCTGTATTCCACCATTCAATCTTTGGAAAACTGAATCTCTTTTGCTAGTTTGATTTTTTTCAAATGCCTTGAAAATCTTTATTTGGTTGCCGTCAAAACTGATATTTTTGCAGGCCTCAAGTAGTCGATCTTCATCAGATACGTTTACGAATCTATCAAAAGCGAATTTCTGTCCGTTTCTCAATCGTTTGTCTGCCATATAAACATCACGAACATCTCCATGATTTTTAAACATTCTCCACAGTTTTGCCACGTTCCAATCGTCCGTGAAGTTGAAAAACATGAAGTAAATCAAATGGATTCTAAAAAGTCTTGTCAACCGATCCTTGAATCTCCCGTTGTAGTCTTCCTGATCTCTATTCGTGCCCGAATTGTTGTTTTTCCTCACATACACTTGTGTTTCTCTCTCTCCTCCCATTTTCTCTCTTTAAGATATGATATGGAGTTCCTACGAATATGTTTTGATGATAACACATACATATGCATAAGTGATGACTGACATCTTAACATAAAACACGCAAGGTCACTAATCCATATTTTATCTTACAAATGACCAAGTTAAACATAGCTTAAAGAATGGAATTAAAGATCAGCAAAATACACGGTTAAGGTACGGTCGACCTCATACCCAGCCGTAGAACCCCAAACTGAATTGCAACGCAGTTTTATGAAAACAAGTTGCACGGTCGCCACCACGGTCAACCGCAGTGCGACCGTAGTTTTCTCTGTCATCAATTTTGACCAAATTAAGTTTGACTAGTTCCCGACATCTATAATTCATGAAACCTTTCTCAACATACTTAGAATAGATGCCCTCTCAATACTCAATCGAGTTTTGGTCATAAAAACACTAATCGTGGTTAATTACACCTAATGACATCTTAATGACAAATTAACCAAGATTAGGCATAACACATAAGTGTTAAACAACAACTTGTGATCTTAAATCTTATCTAGACATCCTTAGTATGATCATCAAGTACCAACACACTTAAGCCAATGTCACTAGAACAATAATTACTATTAAAGATGACTTAGTGATTAATTAAAGCTAAATGAAGAACAATGCTTTCAAGTGTAACTAGTAAAGACTTGTAATCCTAAAATACATTTAGATACATTTAGGATGGTCACCAAGTCCCAACTAGAGATTGCTCTTTCCTTACGCATGTGTTGGACATTAATGTGTGCTTACACATTAATCATGCAATATGTTATATTGCAAGTAAGCTTGCTAAAAGCTTAAATTATAAGTTGTGCAAATATCTATATGATTGATCTTAGAGTAACTATCCCTTGCTATGTGTGAGTATTACTTGCTACTTGCTAATATGCTTAATACTCATAAATTTGTCAACTTAATTAATATGCTTGCTATGTGCTTACTAGTTAGGATTCAAGTAATTAGCCTACTCCAATAAATTAAGTGAAAAATGGTTTACAATGGAATTATGGTCAATTGTTTATTTGGTCTTATCTAAGTAACAAATTGTGATTGCTTGTTCAAGTATGACTTAACTTTGATGTCTCTACATACTTAATGATTATCTTAGAAAGACATCATTCAATTAATCTCTACCTAAGCTTAAAAAAACATGACTTGTGATTAATTGAATCTAGGAAGTTAATGACATATTGACTAGTCTTTAGAATTGAACCAAATGTATTAATGTGACTAACTAAGTCTTGACTAAACTGAGATTTCCCAAAATATCAATCAAGACACTTCTCCAAGAATGTTGGGTTTACCACTATTGGAGTGTTATGTCACTTTCACTCAATAAGACCAAATCTCACACACTTAATGCATATAGTACTTGTATAGAATGTTGAGTTTCTTTTGCAGGTGCTAGAAGGAGTAAAGGTGCCAAAATGTGGTGTTCAAATTTGAGTCAAACGGCTATACAACGAATACCCATTTTGAACTGGTGCACGCACAGTCGAACCACGGTCGACCGTGCTGGTAACTGTGTTTCAACGGCTATTTTTTGAATCCTACTATAAAAGGCAAGCATTGAAGAGCATTTGAAGCTGACCCTCTTGCATATTTCAAAAGCTTATTTCCAGAGATCACAAGGGCTCCAATTACTACTCAAATGTGATCAAGCAAGAGAAGATTCTATGATCTTATAGATATAGAATTTGGTTGTTGTAAACTTACTAATCAAATCATTAATCTTGTGATTTTACTTAGTGTAATGTATGTCCTATTATTGTCTTAGGTTCATCATTGCAAAGTGTATAAGTCTTGTAACTTCAATTAGTAGAAGCATAGGCTAGCTTAGTGATATACTTCCTTAAACGGACTTAGGAAGTTGATTAATCTTATTTGGAGATTAATACTTGTCCAAGGTGAAGACAAGTTGATCTAGGTTGGAGTTGATCTTTTAAAGATATAGGAAGATTTGGTTTGTTGTCTATCAAAGAAGTTGAAGACTTGTAAATCAGATCTCCACCGGGTTTGGAGAAAAGTGCTTAGTAAAGCAACAAATCCTGATTAGTGTAATCGGGGAGTGGATTAAGGTGGATTAGTTAACATCCACCCGAACCACTATAAATATTTGTGTCTATGCTCTTTACATTCCTTTATTTATCATTTTGAACATATACACTACACACATCAAGTTTGAATTGAATTGGTTGATCATAGTCATTCGAATTTGGTGATCAATCGAAAAATTGTTAAAAATGTATTAAGTAACTATTTACCCCTCTCTAGTTACTTACAATTGGTATCAGAGCGGTTGCTCAAATCCTTGCTCTATAAATGTTTTTAAAAGTGTCAAAATTCGTTTTGTGCAAAAACTTGTGTCAACGATTCTTGGATCAGCTCAAACTATGGGATACTTGGAAGAATTGGTGAAAGAATCACCAATCTTTGATAAGGTAGATATTGATGTGTAGAAACTGAGATTTGAGACTTATCTCAAATCCAAAGATTACTACTTGTGAAGAATAATCAAAGTAAGAAACTTTGTTCCACAAGCAAGTTCAAGACTAGTGAAGTCAACATTTTAAAACAATGATGTGTTGAAACAATTTGATGCAATTTCACTACTTCATGGAGTACCTCCTAATGAAGAAAGAATAAAGATAATTTCATGTGAAAGTGCAAAGAAATGTTGGGATTCACTATGCTCTCAAGAAGAAGAAAACTCTAGGAGTTTAAATGGTAAAGAGGTAATGAAGAATTTGGAGAAGCTTGGAGATTTTTAAGAACAGGGTTTGGATGGAAATGAAGATTTTTTCCTCATGAGTTCTTGGGATGATCTAAATCAAGATGGTCAAAGTGAAGAAGAGGTTGAATCTCCATTCAAAAAAGATGATGTCTCAAGCATGGATTGCAATGAGGTACATGTATTCTATCCTTCTAATTATGAAGAATTGTTAGATGATTACAAGACTATTAAATTTGTGTATGATAGTAATCGTGACAAAGTAAAACTTTTAGAGAAAGAATTACACAAAGTTAGACAACTTAACAAAGTTTTAATTGATGAAAACAACACTTTGAAACGAAAACTTGAAAGGATGACTATTTATGATTCATCAAAAGATAAACTTGAAATGAATGTGTGTCATGATTCTAGCAAACACAAATCATGTAATCAAAGTCCATTGCCTGTTATTAGAAGAATTGAGAACATGAGAAAAATGGACCAACCTAGCAATTCAATGGTAGGGATAAGTTAAGGATTGGGTAACCTTAAAATCAATCAAAACCAATGATCAAAATGCGAATGAGAATAACCTTTCTCAAAAAGACTTTGAATTAATGAATGGTTTTTCTTACAAATGCAAAACTGTTTTTGAAAAATGATTTTTTAAAGGATTATTGAAGGAAGTTTACTTGTATTAGGATTGTGTGTTTGTGTGAAACTATGAATTGCATGCAAAAGTACAAAATTGATGCGTTTTGTGTATACCATGTGTATAATTGAATATATATATATATATATATATATATATATATATATATATATATATATATATATATATATATATATATATATATATATATATATATATATATATATATATATATATATATATAGTATATTACGTGTCATTGATGATTAAACATCGAAAGGATGTAATCATTCAATGTTAGGAAAAGAAAACTTGTCCTCAAGTATTCTATAGAACCTAAGAACCGTCAAAACGCGCTCAAGAGTAGAAGAAGTGAAAAATTGGAGATCAGAAGAATCCACGGCTGAATCACGGTTGACCGCACACTCGACCGCAGATTCCTGTTGTGTACGTCTGGAAATTCTTTCACAACTAACACCACGGTCGACCCTGCTTCGACCGTTCGTGGTCTGATTCTGTTATAAATTAAATAAAACCCTCACTCTTATTTCATTCAAACTCACTTCAAAACACACACCTTCTACACGGCTGAGGAGATCGATCGCACAAAGAAGAACACGCATTCCTTCCATCTCAATTCTTACTTTTGGTATGATTAATCTTTGCTCTCCTAGCATTCAATTATGTTTGTATGATGAATTAGGGTTATGAAGAAACCCTAACTAGAATGAATCAAAACTTAAATTGATGCAAACAATCAAAATTGTTCTGAAAGAACAACTTGGAAACGATTGTAGTAATGCCTATCTATGCGTTAGTTTAACCTTGAACAATTCTAGGATTCATTATACATCTAGGTTAGATTTTCATAGAATCATTGTTCATATGATATAAATAACATTGTTGCAAATTGAGTGTAATAATGTTAGATGTCAAAACATGTGTTGATGATGATCTCAAAAGTCTAGAACACATATGAACTTTGTGAAAATCTTAATCTAGTTGCAAACTCATTGACACTAATAAAGAGTGAAAATGTGAAGAACATTAACATCAAAACAACTAAGTATTGATGATAATTAAAATTTACAAAATTTATTGCCTACAATTGAATTATATGTAGTGACCCGAACTTTTCCGTGTTTATATATATTAATTGAGATTAATATTTACATGACTAAATGTTTCCAACGTGTTAAGCAATCAAACTTGTTAAGACTTGATTAAATGAAATAAATTTCATATAGACAATTGATCACCCAAGTTGACCGGCGATTCACGAAGGTTACAAAGTTGTAAAAACTACATGTTGTGGTATATATAGACATATATATATGGTTGACATAAGATTATGATGAGTAAGTATCTCACTAAGTATATTAACAATGTGTGATATACATAAGAAATGAGATTACTAAGTTAAGAAACTCGAAATGATATATATAACGATTATCGTTATGATAACGTCTACTAAATACATATGTATCATATTAAGATATTGATACACTATATTTAACATGTTAAAATGATATTTAAATATATCATTAAGTGTGTTAACAATGAACTACATATGTAAAAACAAGACTACTAACTCAAGAATTACGAAACGAGACTTATATGTAACAATTATCGTTGTAACGATATTTTAATGTATATATCATATTAAGAGATATTCATACATCATAATATCATGATAATATAATAATTTAACATCTCATTTTATATAATAAACATTGGGTTAACAACATTAATTGAGATCGTTAACTTAAAGGTTTCAAAACAACACTTACATGTAACGACTAACGAAGACTTAACGACTCCATTAGAATGTATATACATGTTGTATTTTGATATGTATTCTTACACTTTTGAAAGACTTTAAGACACATATCAAAGTACTTCTACTTAACAAAAATGCTTACAATTACATCCTCGTTCAGTTTCATCAACAATTCTACTCGTATGCACCCGTATTCATACTCGTACAATACACAGCTTTTAGATGTATGTACTATTGATATATACACTCCAATGATCAGCTCTTAGCAGCCCATGTGAGTCACCTAACACATGTGGGAACCATCATTTGGCAACTAGCATGAAATATCTCATAAAATTACAAAAATATTAGTAATCATTCATGACTTATTTACATGAAAACAAAATTACATATCCTTTATATCTAATCCATATACCAATGACCAAAAACACCTACAAACACTTTCATTCTTCAATTTTGAAACACCCTGCTTTTTTTTTTTTTTTAAATCACAGCGGAAGTCTTAATTCACATAAATACCCTTAGTTAATTACGAACATGATTATCACAAATCATTAGCTAGTTACTTATTACAAACAACCGGTGTTACGTTAAACAACTAGTTACATATTTATAAAAGTTAAGACATCAGAGTTCGTCTTGTCAAACATATTGTCAACCCAACTCCCGTCCCTACCAGCACTAAGATCGAAAACCTGCAAGGGAGGAGGTGAGGGGGGGGGGGGGGGTTATCACGAGGCTAAGTGAGTGGAATCATCTAACAGATCTAGCATACAGTACCAACTTGTACAACTACAGCAACTACAACAATCCATAACAGGCAACTGACAACTAATAACTAGCAACTATCTACTGGCAACAATCAACTAGCAACTATGCTCCAACTAGAGACTCGGCGGCTTGTACGAGCACACGACCACTAGCTGATCAGTCTAGCGTCTACCGAAAGTCCTTACTACTGAATCTCCAGTATAGTAAATCCACATGCAGGTGATGCGTCATTCAGTACTATACTCAACAAACAGTAGCCAACTGGACCCAACCACAACAAGGTTGACCTCTCTGAGCTGAACCTAACAACAATAGGTTCCAACAGGCAACTACAACTTGTGCACACAACTGTTAAGCAACTACCACTACGAACAACTGTTCCTACGACTAGCATAGCAACTCTACGATGATCATTATTACAACATATCTACTAAGCATAGCAACTATAACAGTATAACATAGTAGCACAACTTGCTACTCTATACTACACCCGGAGATAATCCCACTCACCGATTACCAGCAAATGAGAAGGTGTTCAGCTATCTAATCACTGAACCTTCTCTGTCTCCTTTTCTCCTGAGAAATACATATACACGAGTTAGTTTATGTCCATAAACACTAAATAACCCAAATATAGAAATTTTGTCAGAAAATCTGTCCGCTAAAATTTTTCTCCTTAACACTTATGCACTTTTTGCACTTTTGAAATTTACATCAAAATCTCAAAATACAAATGGGCAGCATAATGGCTAGAAATCAACACTTAGTAAAAATTTCACTGTCTAAGACCATCGGTCGATCGTCAGAGACTATCGGCCGATCGTCACTACTCCATCGGCCGGTGGACTACACCATCGGTCGATCGTTAAATTTTCAACCGTTCGTCGAAGGACTTCCACCATCGGTCGATCGTCTAGTCCGTCGACCAATCGTCTCACTCCATCGGTCGATGGTCAGAGACCATCGGCCGAGGGTAGTTCATCTGCAGAAGCTAAAGCCAAAGTGACGGGTTTCTCCCAAATTCATCCAATTCTTGCTCTAGAGCTCGATTTTTACCTCAAAACTGACCAAATCTAAGACACTATACATCAAGAAACATAAACCCACAAGATTTGGACTCAACCAACATCAAATTCAACTCTTTTGACCCAAATTACCCACTTTGTAAAAACTATCACAAAAACTCAATTTTCTTGAAGATTAAATCATGAAAACTTGTGATTCTTACCTTGATAGAATCAGTAGATCATAAGGAACACGAAAATGTAAATGATTTGAGCTCAAGAACAAAGATTAGAAATTAGGGTTTGGTAGGATGGAGAGGTGAGTGAACGGGTGGTTTGGGGAATTTTCTAGAAAATGGAAGAATAACCCTCCCACCAAACACTTATGAGTCTTAAAACTCATACATCACAACACACGGGTATTTATCAGTTATCTGATATCTTTCGTACATCATTTGGCAACCCAAACGAAGTCCAAATTCAACAAACGAACCTGTTCTGTGACCCTTGTCACAAACTGGTCTCAACTAAATAACCAAATAATTATAAACATATAATTATTAAAATCACTAATTACACCATACCCTAAGGGTACAATGGTCATTTCATCTAGGCCCAAAACGCGGGTGTTACAAATTTTATTCATCTAATTGATCTCTTTCAAGTTCCATCTTCAAGTTCTAAGTGTTCTTCATAAATTTCATAAGTATAGTTTCATAAAAATCAAGAATACTTCCAAGTTTGCAAGTCTACTTCCAAGCTTTCTAATCCATTCCAAGTAATCATCTAAGATCAAGGAACCTTTGTTATTTATAGTAGGTTATCTTTCTAATTCAATGTAACATTCATATTCAAACTTTGATTCAATTTCTACAACTATAACAATCTTATTTCGAGTGAAAATCTTACTTGAACTGTTTTCGTGTCATGATTCTGCTTCAAGAACTTTCAAGCCATCCAAGGATCCTTTGAAGCTAGATCCATTTTTTTTATTTCCAGTAGTTTTATCTAGAAAACTTGAGGTAGTAATGATGTTCATAACATCATTCGATTCATACATATAAAGCTATCTTATTCGAAGGTTTAAACTTGTAATCACTAGAACATAGTTTAGTTAATTCTAAACTTGTTCGCAAACAAAAGTTAATCCTTCTAACTTGACTTTTAAAATCAACTAAACACATGTTCTATATCTATATGATATGCTAACTTAATGATTTAAAACCTGGAAACACGATGAACACCATAAAATCGGATATAAGCCGTCGTAGTGAAATCGGGGGCTGTTTTGGTTTGGATAATTAAAAACTATGATAAACTTTGATTTAAAAGTTATTCTTCTGGGAAAATGATTTTTCATATGAACATGAAACTATATCCAAAAATCTTGGTTAAACTCAAAGTGAAAGTATGTTTTTCAAAATGGTCATCAAGATGTCGTTCTTTCGACGGAAATGACTACCTCTTTAGTAATTGACATGTAACTTAAATTTCTGACTATAAACCTATACTTTTTCTGTTTGGATTCTTAAATTAGAGTTCAATATGAAACCATAGCAATTTGATTCACTCAAAACGGATTTAAAATGAAGAAGTTATGGGTAAAACAAGATTAGATATTTTTGATCTTTTTAGCTACGGGAAATGTTTAACAAATCTATACAAATCATATCCTAGCTAACTTATATTGTATTATACATGTATTCTAATATATTATGTAATCTTGGGATACCATAGACACGTATGCAAATGTTTTGACATATCATATCGACCCATGTATATATATTATTTGGAACAACCATAGACACTCTATATGCAGTAATGTTGGAGTTAGCTATACAGGGTTGAGGTTGATTCCAAAAATATATATACTTTGAGTTGTGATCTAGCCTGAGACATGTATACACTGGGTCGTGGATTGATTCAAGATAATATATATCGATTTATTTCTGTACATCTAACTGTGGACAACTAGTTGTAGGTTATTAACAAGGACAGCTGACTTAATACACTCAAATCTTTAAAACATAATAAAAATGGTTGTAATTATATTTTGATCATACATTGATATATATGTACATATTTGTATAGGTTCGTGAATCGATCCGTGGCCAAGTCTTATTTCCGAGGAAGAAAATATCTGTGAAAGTGAGTTATAGTCCCACTTTTAAAATCCAATATTTTTGGGATGAGAATACATGCAGGTTTTATAAATGATTTACAAAATAGACACAAGTACGTGAAACTACATTCTATGGTTGAATTATCGAAATCGAATATGCCCCTTTTTATTAAGTCTGGTAATCTAAGAATTAGGGAACAGACACCCTAATTGACGCGAATCCTAAATATAGATCTATTGGGCCTAACGAATCCCATCCAAAGTACCGGATGCTTTAGTACTTAGAAATTTATATCATATCCGAAGGGTGTCCCGGAATGATGGGGATATTCTTATATATGCATCTTGTTAACGTCGGTTACCAGGTGTTCACCATATGAATGATTTTTATCTCTATGTATGGGATGTGTATTGAAATATGAAATCTTGTGGTCTATTGTTACGATTTGATATATATATATAGGTTAAACCTATAACTCACCAACATTTTTGTTGACGTTTAAAGCATGTTTATTCTCAGGTGAATACTAAGAGCTTCCGCTGTTGCATACTAAAATAAGGACAAGATTTGGAGTCCATGTTTGTATGATATTGTGTAAAAACTGCATTCAAGAAACATATGTCGATGTAATATATTTCTATTGTAAACCATTATGTAATGGTCGTGTGTAAACATTATATTTTAGATTATCATTATTTGATAATCTACGTAATGTTTTTAAAACTTTTATTGATAAAATAAAGGTTATGGTTGTTTTAAAAATGAATGCAGTCTTTGAAAAACGTCTCATATAGAGGTCAAAACCTCGCAACGAAATCAATTAATATGGAACGTTTATAATCAATATGAACGGGACATTTCATTATACACTTTGAATTAATTTGAAGTATCATTGTGTAGAAAATGGCAAGAGGAAAAGCCAAGACCATTGTCGCAAAAAGAAAAGACTCATACGATCCACCATCGGATCCTGAAGAGAGAATTGCTTACAACATTGAATTTTTGACAGGTAGAAAAATCGCTGAAGGAAGGAGAGTTGCTCACACTCAAATGCCTGAACATGTAAGGCAATTTGAAAAACTTAAATGGAAATCCTTTCTTACTCTGAACGGTCCTATTTATCCTTCGCTCATTCGAGAATTCTATGCTAACTTCAACTTTGTGAATGATGAAGTATTCTTCAATCTTCTGTGCATTAATTATCATTATCCACTCAAGGATTTCGGGATTATACTGGATGTTCCCATCGATGGTGAAAAATTCTACAATAGGCAACATGATCTCTCAAATCTTCCTGACTTCATTTCAGACAAAACTCCTCTGATCGATACGCTTTGCAAGGATGATGCTCCTAGAGCTAAAATTAAGAAATCTGGTGTACAAGGAAAACACCTTCGCCATGAGTATGACATTTGGAACAAAATAATCATCCACAACATCTATTGCAAATTCGGTAATCACTCAAATGTCCATGCCACTCAATTCGCTCTGATGTGGTGCTTAGAAAATGACATCAAAGTAAACATAGCATATCTCATGGCATCAAGGATGAATGGAATTGTCACGGAAACCACTCGTGCATTACCCTACGGACTGCATCTCAATAAAGTGTTTGACTATTTGGGTGTCACAAGTGATAACCTTCGTCAACCCACTCTTGCCATATTCAAAGGATCAAAAACTTCAAAAGACCACCCGCAAACGAAAAAGAACTACTAGTGAAGCAAGAACCAGTAGGGAAAATACTGTGACGCCTGACAGCGAAGACGAAGAGGCTAATGAACAAATTCAAGAATTAAGAATGATGGCAAAGATGGACAAAATCTACAAGGAACAAATCAAGAACCTCAAAAAGGAGTCAAAAATTGTGAAGATGATGAAGGGAGTAATGAAGAAGTTGACCTGCAAGACAAGTGATACGGAGGATGAAAATTCAAGTGCGTCAATCTAAGAAATCCTTGAATTAGGATAATTATGTTGTGGAATGTGTAAGACTATTATGCTATGACTCTATGGTTGAATGTAGACATGATGCATTTGAATATTGTAATGCCTTATATGTTAAAGATGTTAAACAACTTGAAATTATGTTACAGATAACATGCGGTCGTAGGCACGGTTGACCGTGACCTTGACCGCAGATTGACTGCAATTCATTCAAGTTTCATTAAATGCACACCAATAGCAAATCAATATCACTATCTTACAAACAATATTCAAAAGCAATCAAATTTAACTACAAATTTAAAATTCTTGAACAAAACAATTACTCAAAATGGATGCAAACCCTTCACTCAAGATTCCTTAAATTGAAAAATCTCAAAAAACATCTTACACCCCAAAGCAATGAGTTCTTCAAAACCCTTTGTCTTCTCAAACTCCAAACATCACTCAAATCTCAAAATGTCAAAAGTTCTCAACAAACTTCCATGTGATGAAAAGAGGAATTCTCAAGATGATTCAAGACACATCCAAGAAGAACATGAAGTGTTCTATGATTATCCTACTCTTCAAAGAGAGTTTGACAAAATTGAAAGGGGATCATTTCTCTCACTCAAAACCTACACATTTCCTTCACTTGTCAAACAATTCTATTCAAAGTTTGAATTTACCACTGATCGAAAGGTAAAATTCACTCTGTTTGACCAAGAGCATGTGAAGAGGCTCAAGCGATTTGGCTATATCTTTAGAGTGCCAACAAAAGGAGCTGAGTTTTTTGATACCGAGAATCATATACAACTCCTTCCCAAGTTCATTCCAAGAAGAGCACTAACCTCACTATTTATTGATCCTGAACTCAAGCTAAGCACTCTCTGTCAAAAAGGTGTCTTTGGCAGTGATATTCGAGCGGAATATGGGACATGCAAAATGATCATAAGTCACAACATTTTCTTCAGAAAAGAAGGTGACGATCAAATGTCCATGACTGAACTTGGACTCATGTGATGCCTAACCAAGTCCATACCAGTAGATCTTGCCTTTATAATGGCTTCAAGGATGCAAGATCTCAAACAAGATCTTAGCAACCTTATCCCTATGGATGCCGCTTGACGCTCTTGTTCAAGCATCTCAACGTATTGACCTTAACATCTTCTTCAGGAAACAAATGCATCATCACCCATGCGTAATTCCATATAGAGTTGCTTTCAAGCATATCAGGATAAATGACTTGTTGTATTTTCATGCATATTTTCATATATGCATTACTATGTTTCATGCTTGCTTTGATTAAAATGTGTGCCTGTTATGTTTTAACAAATATTCTCAACTATGCACACTAAGGGGGAGCTTTGCTCTAAGGGTGAGCATAGTTCTAGGGAGAGCTAACCTTTTTTCTTCGACAAAAGGGGGAGAAATATGGATACAAGTGATTGTTAACACTTGCGTACTTATAGCAAAATGTCCCTCATCACTTGTATGTTTGTCATCATCAAAAAGGGGGAGAATGTTGGTTGAATAAATGACAAAGTTAAGCATGATGATAAACCAAAGAATATGTATTGATGATGACACATACATATGCATATGTGATGACTGACATCTTAACATAAAACACGCAAGGTCACTAATCCATACTTTATCTTGCAAATGACTAAGTTAAACATAGCTTAAAGAATGGAATTAAAGATCAGCAAAATACACTGTCAAGGTACGGTAGACCGCATACCCAGCCGTAGAACCCCAAACTGAATTGCAACGCAGTTTTAAGAAAACAAGATGCACGGTCGCCACCACGGTCAACCGCAGTGCGACCACAGTTTTCTCTGTCACCAATTTTGACCAAATTAAGTTTGACTAGTTCCCGATATCTATAATTCATGAAACCTTTCTCAATATGCTTAGAATAGATGCCCTCTCCATACTCAATCGAGTTTTGGTCATAAAAACACTAATCGTGGTTAATCACACCTAATGACATCTTAATGACAAATTAATCAAGATTAGGCATAAACATAAGTGTTAAACAACAACTTGTGATCTTAAATCTTATCTAGACATCCTTAGTATGATCATCAAGTACCAACACACTTAAGCCAATGTCACTAGAACAATAATTACTATTAAAGATGACTTAGTGATTAATTAAAGCTAAATGAAGAACAATACTTTTAAGTGTAACTAGTAAAGACTTGTAATCCTAAAATACATTTAGATACATTTAGGATGATCACCAAGTCCCAACTAGAGATTGCTCTTCCCTTGTGCATATGTTGGACATTAATGTGTGCTTACACATTAATAATGTAATAAGTTATATTGCAAGTAAGCTTGCTAAAAGCTTAAATTATAAGTTGTACAAATATCTATATGATTGATCTTAGAGTAACTATCTCTTGTTATGTGTGAGTATTACTTGCTACTTGCTAATATGCTTAACACTCATAAATTTGTCAACTTAATTAATATGCTTGCTATGTGCTTACTAGTTAGGATTCAAGTAATTAGCCTACTCCAATAAATTAAGTGAAAAATGGTTCACAATGGAATTATGGTCAATTGTTTATTTGGTCTTGTCTAAGTAACAAATTGTGATTGCCTTTTCAAGTATGACTTAACTTTGATGTCTCTATATACTTAATGATTATCTTAGAAAGACATCATTCAATTAATCTCTACCTAAGCTTAAAAAAAACATGACTTGTGATTAATTGAAACTAGGAAGTTAATGACATATTGACTAGTCTTTAGAATTGAACCAAATGCATTTATGTGACTAACTAAGTCTTGACCAAACTGAGATTTCCCAAAATATCAATCAAGACACTTCTCCAAGAATGTTAGGTTTACCACTATTGGAGTGTTATGTCACTTTCACTCAATAAGACCAAATCTCACACACTTAATGCATATAGTACTTGTATAGGATGTTGGGTTTCTTTTGTAGGTGCTAGAAGGAGTAAATGTGCCAAAATGTGGTGTTCAAATTTGAGTCCGATGGCTATACAACGTATACCCATTTTGGACTGGAGAACGTACGGTCGAACCACGGTCGACCGTGCTGGCAATCGTGTGTCAACGGCTATTTTTTGAATCCTACTATAAAAGGCAAGCATTGAAGAGCATTTGAAGCTGACCCTCTTCCATATTTCAAAATCTTATTTCCAGAGATCGCAAGGGTTCCAATTACTACTCAAATGTGATCAAGCAAGAGAAGATTCTATGATCTTATAGATATAGAATTTGGTTGTTGTAAACTTACTAATCAAAATCATTAATCTTGTTAGTTTACTTAGTGTAATGTATGTCCTAGTATTGTCTTATGATCTTCATTGCAAAGTGTATAGGTCTTGTAACTTCAATTAGTAGAAGCATAGGCTAGCTTAGTGATCTACTTCCTTAAAGGGACTTAGGAAGTTGATTAATCTTATTTGTAGATTAATACTTGTCCAAGGTGAAGACAAGTTGATCTTGGTTGGAGTTGATCTTTCAAAGGGATAGAAAGATTAGGTTTGTTGTCTACCAAAGAAGTTAAAGACTTATAAATCGGATCTCCACCAGGTTTGGAGAAAAGTGCTTAGTGAAGCAAAAAATCCCGATTAGTGTAATCGGGGAGTGGATTAAGGTGGATTAGTTAACATCCACCCGAACCACTATAAATCTTTGTGTGTATGTTCTTTACATTACTTTATTTATCATTTTGAACATATGCACTACACACATCAAGTTTGAGTTGAATTGGTTGATCATAGTCATTCGAATTTGGTGATCAATCGAAAAATTGTTAAAAATGTATTAAGTAACTATTCACCCCCTAGTTACTTACAAAACCTATTAGGATATAGTACGTATAATTGTTTGGAGAATGTTTTATAATATTGATTCTTTTGAAGAATCGTTATATGAGTAGAAGATGAGAAATTTTCATGTGCTGTGTTTGAATATATAGTTTGCAAGGATAAGAGATTGCCAATGGAGTTACATTATACCATGGATTATACCAAAAACTTGCAAGGTTACCACTCTGATATTGAGGCGCAACAAGGAATCATGGAGAGTAATATATTGGTGTATCAAATCAACACTGCGTGAAATAGCATCACATACACCTGGTATACTCGAATTACAAGGGATATTCCTACCTCTACTTTGGCCATGAATTGCAGCTACACGACCGTTGGATCGTTTTTAGCCCACTACCATCTCGACTCATCCCGAACCCCCGACCTCTTCCTTGATCACGTCCGTAGTTATCTTGGTTTGAACCACCATAGCCATAATGCATACACCGTGTGATATTGCGCATTTCATCTATGATTTCTCTCGCAATATCGATCATTATTGAGTCCGTTTGGATACGAATTGGAGTATTTTGGAAGATATTTGAGAGATTTGAGATTTGAGAGCTGAGAAGATTATTTGTACGATTCTTAGATCATTTTGAGGTATACTTTATGTTATTCTATCGTTGGTACCTTAATATGATGCAGCAAGTTGGTTTTGTGCATTTTATGGTGTAATTGTAAGAAGGATCCAGCTCAAGTACTAAGCCCTGGCGCGGCAGGATTACCCGCGGCGCGGGTTACAACATAAAATGAAGGTCGAGCTTATTGATACAAAGAGGAATTTTAGCAAGACTTAAGCCGCGGCGCGGCTGGCTAGGCCTCGGCGCGGGTCGTAATTGGTGGCGGTTTTTGAGCTATAAATAGGGAATTTAAACCCTAACTTTTACACACTTTTTCCTGGACGAATTACTGCAGCTCCAAGGCGATTTTAGGTGATTTTTGGGGATTCCCAACATCATCCAATCAATCCAATCATTCCGGAAACACTTGTCGATTCGTTCATCATTAAAGATCACTATTTTCACTAGGTTTAATTTTTTATTATCATAATGAATTCTCCTATTTGTTTATTTTTAATTTTGTCTTCAGCCATGATTGTTGGCTAAACTTATAATGCTTGTCTAGATTAATAACCGAGGATTTGGATGTTATGATTTATGATTTATGAACTTATTACATGTTTATTTCAATAGTTTGAATAAAAGATCGATTCTTATTGATGTTTAACTTTATGAACTTGATTGATTAGTGTATTTGTTTGATAAAGAGAACTCTTGTTGATTTAATACACTAGTTTACAATTGATTTGTCTTAATTGATTGTTTGCTAAATCGGACCAAGGGGTAAATTAAGTTTAAACGGTTAGACGATATAGGGGTGAATTGTGTAGAGTGAATGCAAAGGCAATTGTTATTCATATATGGGTGAATTGTGTAGAGTGAATGCAAAGGCAATTGTTATTCAAATGCTTGATCTAGTTAATTAATTAGTCACAAACGAAAAGGTCTTAGGTGCCAGGAAACCCTACATCTAGTAATTCTAGTTTGAGTACTTGCTAAAGAGAACTTTTGGCGGGTCGACTTAGTAATTTGCATGTATTGAGTCTTAAATCGGGCTAAAGTATAAAAACATCCAATTCCGAGGTAAAAGGTCTAGACGAACATTTTCACTCCATTTGATATCAAAACTATCTTAATTGCTTTCTAGTTTTAATTTTTATAAATCTAAAATCCAAAAAAATTGTTTTTATTTTTTTTTCAAATCAAATCTTGATTGGGCTAATCGTTAAATAGCCACAAAAACCATTATTTCGTACTTTCAATTTTCATAGATTAACTTAGTTTATTTCATTAGTTGCATTCTTAATTATCACTTTAAACTGTCATTGGAACGTTTTCGGATTTACCAACTTTATACTATTGCACGATCGGGTACACTGCCCGTTAGTGTGTAGTAATCTTTTAACCGGTGTTTCCATTATAAATTTATATACGCGATTTTACACATCACCGTGTGTCTATTTCTTTTGACAAACTTGTTACAAGAGCCTTTTAACAACTCCCATCAACATTATTGACAACTTCAACTTTCCTAATCATTGCTTCAAGAAACTCTTTACACCACTCAAAAAAACAAACTCTGGCCATGGGCTATCACGATTTCTTGTCCCCGATCTAGTTTCTTCTCACGAACAACAGGACTCTAGTTGAACATGCACGTAGCTCTGATACCAATTGTTGGATCGTTTTATCCCACAACCATGTCCTGCATATAAGTGTCTAGTACTCTAAAACCAAATGGTGATAGAGGGAGGTTCCTTTGATTTAATACACACACATTATGTTCTTTCAGTTTCCTATGTGGGACACACACAAACCATTTAACTCCAACAACGACGAGCCCAACTTAATTTTTATTTGTCATGAAGCGCCATCTCCATTTGTATAACTGTGCCAGATTTAGCGAGTAAATGCTAGGGATTCTTAGACCACCATTTTCTAGTGGATTATATAAGTTCACAGTATTTGATCTATGAACACCAGACTCTCAATTGAACAATAAATAAGAATTATAAGTACAAGAATTGAGAGAACACGATGTGAAATATATGTTTGATAATATTGATCGTGCTAAAAGATACATCGAATGAAAAGCACACGTCCCTATTTATACAGATCAAAAACCAAATCTGGAGATTTGGTTTCCAAAACTACTTTGCTACAAATAAGGAAAAGATAAACTTAAAAACAAACCAAATTTGCTAATAACTAGGAAGTAAATTCTGGAGATAAAATCAAATCTTCAAAACAAATCTTCTTAAATAACAAGCATATCTCCAGAATATTCTATGGCTTTTGCTTCAAGAAATCTTCAAACGTTTACTCCAGCAATTCCAGAGTCTGTAACTTCAGACTCTAAATCTCCAGACTCTAAAATTTGCAAAATGCTTTTGACTCATCAGATTATTATTTTTCATTTTCCCAACAATCTCCCCCTATCTGATGATGTCAAAACAACTTGTTCACCTACTTCTTCAACTTTGCATACTCCTTTTCAATCAGTTTACACTTGCTCTTCATAAAATGAATTTTCTTCAACATGGACAGTTTGATGTACAAGTGATCCAACAATTTGACTCTAAAAGGATAAGTCTGCTCTGTCACACATCTGATTAACAAACTGATCAACAACTCAATACTAGCTCCTTCAAACAGTTCAACCCTAATCAACATCCTTTGATTTCCATTTGTCTTGATCATCAAAGCATCCAAATACTCAACATACTTATCATCAACAAATTCTAAATGTTCAGGAACAGCATACCTTTCTACATGTCCCTTAGCTCTCCTCTCCTTCATCTCTAGATCAAACATCCCACAAAATACTTCATAATCCTTGAAACTTATAAACCCTTCTTCAAACACCAAATGTACCAGCATATAAACTCTCTTCAACACTTCATCAACAACAGCTTGATCCCCTGCATATTCTCTGATATACACAGCTATGCCCTTCCATTCACAAAAACCCAAACGCACAATTTGATTCAACTTAACTCTTAACCTCCTATCTAGCAAATGAGTCATGGTAAGCAATAGAGTGACACCTTCAAATTCAGATTTATCAACCTCAACCTTGACAACATCACCTTCATACCTTCTGAACCTAAATCTTTTGTTCATCTGGACCCTTAGATCACCTTGCCTAGCAGCAACCACAACAGTATTTTCCTGAACATCACCAACACCACCTATTTGAGTATCACCAGCAACAACCACCTGAGTATCAACACCAACCACCATTTGAGTATCACCAACACCTCTATCAGCAATATTCTCCCCCTCAGCCTGATGCTCCCCCTCAATTTGAGCTCTCTTTGATTGCTCCCCCTCAACACTTGCATAACCTGCATCTGCAGTACCTGTACCTGCATCATCTAACCTCTTTCTTTTCTCCCCCTTTTTGACATCATCTAAAGGCAGAGAAGATATGACCTTCCAAATTTCAGTCTGTTGATTCTTGAGGGAATAAATATCAGAAGCAAGCCCAGTAAAACATTGTCTCAGTTCATCAACACCAATTATCCTTTTCTCCAGCTCAGCCAACCTGTGATTAATTTCTGTTACAGACCCTGAACCACCTGTACTAGTCAACCCCTGCATATCCCCAACCAACCTCCTTACCTCTAACAGCTCATCTTTTGAAACAAAATTATTATTAAAGTTAAGATTATTAATCTTAGACTGCACACCAGAGAGCTTGTCATCAAAACTCCTTAGTCTCCTTGGTCAAAGCCTGATGTAGGCCAACCATGGTGACTGGTGCCTCAGTCTGAGAAGTAGTGCCAGAAGATAAGGGTAGGGTTGGTATGTCCTCACAGCCTTCCTGTTGAAAAGTAGGGCGATCTTTGGACATAGAAGGATTTGAGGCCTGTATCACACCCTGTGACATAAGTGTAACATTGGCAGCCTGTGCAAGAATGTGTAAGAATGGAACATTTTAGATGGATAGTGACAGACTTAAGTCTGGGGTAACAGTTGGCTTGGTCATTGCAGCTGGTTTTTGGATTTGGTTATTTGAGTCCAGGATTGGGACTTCTTCAAATAAGTCAACTGAGTGGGTTTCTTCAGTGACTGTAATGAGGGTATCCAAGTTTACTATCCTATCAGGTTTAGGTTGGGTCAAAGCACTGCCTTCACCAACCTCTAGCAGAGGTGATGAATTAGTACTAGAAGTACCTTGCCTAGTGAATTTTTGAGGTGAATTCATAAGTGCTGTAACATCTAGGGTTTTAAGTATGGCGGTATTCTCAAAATGAACTCTTGAGTTCATAAGGTTGGTTAAATGGAGATTTTGTTCAGTAGCAGCGGGAGAAGATGGGTTAGAATGAGGTGGGATTTCCTCATTCATGTCCTCAGCCTGCTCTGTATGTGTAACATCATGGGGTGGAGTATACCGTTAATTCCAATGATACCAAAAAGGCTCTCGTTATTGGTTTTAGCCCAAATAAGGCTCTAGTGTGCGGTTCATCCGCGGGTTACAAGCTTGTGTATTCAAAGTTATTCCCTGTTTCGAAACAACCACACGTCGAGTAAAATTACCGAGCCAACTAAACCCGGTGTCGGTGTAGGGCGAAAAAGATACTCGAGAATGGCAATTTGTACAATCAATTCAATTCAATTCTGTGGTAAAAACTCAGACTTCGATTGCTCAGAATCTGCAGGTTGGTCTGTACGGCCAAGATTGATCCAATGCATTATAGCAAAAAGTTATCAAAAAGATTGACACAATCATTATCAAATTAATACCCCTAACAAAAATTTTCAAAAGGTTACCATTAACTCCCTTCATTAATACCAAATTTGACCTTTTTATTTTAGGAAATAGAATAAAGAAAAAAAAAGTTAACCTAAAAACGAAATTTAAAAAAAAAAAACTTTATTTGACTAAAGAAGGAAACAAATTTATACACAAAAATACACTTGAGTAAACTTTTCCAGACTCTGAACAATATTACGTCACCCAGACCCTAAGAAAATAATTCAGACTCAAGAAATATCACCACTGGACAACATTTCAATAGACGGATTTAACATTCCAAGTTGTCCAAGAAGATAGAAATGCCTTTCCTTAGGAAGTGATTTAGTGAAAATATCTGCCAATTGATCCTTAGTGCCAATATGTTTTAAAAACACTTTGCCCCTTTCAACACAATCCCTTATAAAATGATGGCTGATTTCAATATGCTTGGTTCTGGACTGAAACACTGGATTCTCAGTAATAGCAATTGCACTTTCATTGTCACAAATTATTGGAGTTTTGGTCAATGTTAACCCAAAATCCAAAAGTTGATGTTGCATCCAAAGTATTGAGCACAACGACTTCCTGCAGCAACATATTCTGCTTCTGTTGTGGAAGTGGCCACAGAATTATGCTTTTTACTAGACCAGCTGACCAATTTTCGACCTAGCAATTGACATCCACCAGAAGTGCTCTTTCTGTCTAATTTGCAACCTGCATAGTCTGCATCTGTGTAACCAATTAGATCAAACCCTGAGTCTTTGGAGTACCAAAGACCCAGGTTAGGGGTACCTTTTAAGTACCTAAAAATTCTTTTCACAGCTTTAAAATGAGACTCCCTAGGATCTGATTGGTAACGTGCACAAAGACATGTAGCAAACATTATATCAGGTCGACTAGCAGTTAAGTATAGCAAAGATCCAATCATACCTCTATAGGTTGATTGACAAGTGAGTTTTCCAGATTCATCTTTATCAAGCTTTTCAGAAACACTCATTGGAGTTCTTAAAGTAGAACAATTTTTAAAACCAAATTTAGTTAACATGTCAGAAATGTAGTTACTTTGGTTAATAAAAATGCCTTCAGAACTCTGTTTAATTTGCAATCCAAGAAAATAGTTTAAAGTACATAAATTGCTCATTCTATACTCTTCAGACATAATGTCAGAAAACCATTTTCTTAAATGTGGATTAGTAGACCCAAAAATAATGTCATCAACATAAATTTGAACAAGTAACACATCACCTTTGTCCTTTTTGATAAATAAAGTCTTTTCAATGGCTCCTCTGGAAAAATTCTTTTCTAGAAGAAATGTTGACAAGGTATCATACCAGGCTCTGGGAGCTTGCTTCAGACCATACAATGCTTTCTTCAATCTGTAAACATGCTTAGGAAATTTCTTACTTACAAAACCAGGAGGTTGTTTCACATAAACCTCTTCTTGCAATTTACCATTCAGGAAAGCACTCTTCACATCCATTTGAAACACCTTAAAATCTTTGTGTGCAGCATATGCCAGAAATAGTCTAATAGCTTCAATTCTAGCAACAGGAGCAAAAGTCTCATCATAATCTATTCCTTCTTCTTGTCTATACCCTTGTGCCACTAACCTTGCTTTATTTCTAATCACAATACCATCTTTATCAACCTTGTTTCTGTAAACCCATTTAGTGCCAATTTCAGTTTTACCATCAGGTTTTGGAACCAACTCCCATACATCATTCCTTTCAAATTCTGTCAACTCTTCAGTCATAGCCTCAACCCAATCATTGTCAGCCAATGCTTCATATACATCTTTGGGCTCAATTAGTGAAAGAAAACAAGAAAAGAAGCAGTAGTTTGCAATAGCAAAGTCAGACACAGGTGTCCGAGAAGAAGAGCTAGGTTTAGGCAAACCAGTAGGATCCACAACATAATCCTCAAGATGCTTTGGAGGAACTATATTTCTAGATGATTTTCTAGTAGGAACAGCAGGATCCAAAGTGGTATTTGATGACTGATCACTTTCTTGAATAACAACAGGCTCATCTTCTTGTGGAACTTCTTCTGTATGAGTTTTATCTGCAGAATCATTTCTTAACCCAGACAAGTTAGATTCATCTGACTCAGACTCTGAATCCAGAGTCTGACCACTGTTCCCAAAAATTAAATTTGACAATTCACCAAGTGCAGATTGCTCAGTGTTGGATGTCTGATCCATTTCTATAGAACTTTCATCAAAGGAAACATTAATGGATTCTTCAATCTTCATTCTCCTCTGATTATAACCTCTATAAGCTTTAGAAACAGAAGAATATCCCATAAATACACCTTCATCAGCAATTTGGCTCACACTTAGCAGATTATGCTTCAACCCTTCAACTAAAGCAACTTTCTTAAATGTAACACTTCCAGCTTTAACAGTACCATAACCAATAATCTTTGCAACAGAATTATCCCCATATCTTACAGAAGGACCCTTTTCTTCAACAAACCCTACTAGATGCTCTTTGCATCCAGTCATGTGTCTTGAGCAACCACTATCCAGATACCACATATTACCCTGCTACACAAGACACAAACAAAAGAGAATGATTAGTTTTTAAGGGGAACTCACTTTTCAGTGGGTTCAATTGGAGTGCTCTTCACTCTTCAGACAAAAGCTTTGTTTCCAATCCAGATCAACTTTTCCTTAACAGATTTTAAGACACTTTTATTTTCACAAACTTTGGGTTTTCATTCTTTCTCAATTTTCTTAGGAAAACAAAATGTTCTCTTAACTGAAGGTTTTTCTTGACTCTTGATTTTTTCATTGAGTTTTGAAATTTTCCTTTTGAGTTTTTGAATAGTCTTAGCTTGTTTTGACTTTGACCTTCTTTTAGTTAACCTTTTTGGATCTGGACAAGTGTCAGTGACAGAGGATGATTCAGAATTGCTCTTGCAACTTGACTCTTGGGTGTCAGACTCTAGGTCAGAACATACACTATTATTTTGAGAGACTAAACTATTAGAGTCTGAAGGTTTCAAAATTTCAGACTCTAGTGGATTTCTGCTTTCAAGTATTATAGTCTCAGAAGGTTCAACAGGATCTAAAGATCTTACAAAAGCATTAGTTAAAATCTTTTTGTCACCATCAAATTTTACAAATGTGTTTGGTAAAATGTCAGGTTTAAATACACTTGGATCAACTTCCACATTATTATTTAATATGTAGTTTTCACCTAGTATAGCTTTGACATCATTTGGAATTTGTTTGGCAATAGCATCAGAATTCTTTTTGGAAGATACACACCAGGATTTACAAATTGATTCATAATGTTTTGACCTTTTAATTGATCTTCCTAATTCAATATTTAATCTTTTAGTTTCTTCTGTGTATGCCATTTTATATGTGTCAAGTTCAGCCTCACATTTTTTTTAAGCCTTTAATTTCAGCTTCTTTGTCTTTAATAGTGTTTTTAAGATCAAAAATTTATGTTCTTAACCTATCAATATCATCTAAACACCATTGAAAGTCAAGCAACAAGTATTGAAACATTCTCACTTTTTCATTATCAAGATAATTCACAAAGTTTTGTACCTTATAGGCAGAAGCTTTATTGCAAGTAGTGTCTTTATCCATCTTTTCAACAGCTTTCAGATCTTCCTGAAACTTGCTAGAACCACCAGCCTTTTCAATTATAGCCATATCTGGGGTAGTAATAATACTGATAGACCTTTTGAATAAAAAATATGGATCGTTTTAAAGATCACCGAGATAGGATTTACACCTTTCCTGCTCTGATACCAGTTATAAGTTCACAGTATTTGATCTATGAACACCAGACTCTCAATTGAACAATAAATAAGAATTATAAGTACAAGAATTGAGAGAACACGATGTGAAATATATGTTTGATAATATTGATCGTGCCAAAAGATACATCGAATGAAAAGCACACGTCCCTATTTATACAGATCAAAAACCAAATCTGGAGATTTGGTTTCCAAAACTACTTTGCTACAAATAAGGAAAAGATAAACTTAAAAACAAACCAAATTTGCTAATAACTAGGAAGTAAATTCTGGAAATAAAATCAAATCTTCAAAACAAATCTTCTTAAATAACAAGCATATCTCCAGAATATTCTATGGCTTTTGCTTCAAGAAATCTTCAAACGTTTACTCCAGCTATTCCAGAGTATGTAACTTCAGACTCTAAATCTCCAGACTCTAAAATCTGCAAAATGCTTTTGACTCATCATATTATTATTTTCATTTTCCCAACAGATTAAGTATCAATCGCCTCAAACTCTGTGTTTTTATCCAAATTCACCAAACCCGCCTCACAATAGTCGAATACATGCCAAATACCTCCACCCACCAGATACCCCTATGTGACGACAATGAGACTAATCCCAATGGAACATAACGTGCAAATTCTTGACACAGATCGGGGTCAAACCCGTAGTCACATTTGCAAAGAAGATCCAAATAATGAGCGTTGGTTTTCAACGTAACGGGTATCATTCACACCGAAACCCGTTGGTAAAGTCTATTTGAATTAGTTATAGTGAAGGTGAACATTAATTTGAAACGGCTCTAAATATTAGAGTTTGTTAGAGTTTGCTGATAATTTCTGATAATATCTAAAGATAAAAGGTAGATCAAATATTTAAATTTCAATTTCAAATCAGAACAAGTCTTCTACCCTAAATTTATATGCGTTCAACAATCACAAATCTTAATTTTATGGGCTGTGGCTATGCATATCATAAATATGATGAATTGACCGTTTTAAAATAATTGAACATTTTCAAAACATTTTTTTTTAGAAATGACCTGTTATCACTGTTGTAAACGGCGTCCGTTGCGTCCGTTGCGACACCCATTGCGGCGTTTTGGTGACTAAACCGTTTCGATCCCGTCCCGTTTTCTTATAAGCCGGTTAACGGTCAAAAGTCAGGTCAAATGCAGGAAAAATTTGGTCAACGCCGGTCAAAAGTCGAAAATTCTGTTAAAATCGGTAATAAGTCGGTCAAATCAATCAAAATTGACTTAGTTTAATATTCCATTTTGTGTTATATTAACGCTAATAGCAATTATAAGTACAAACTTGTCAACGAAGGTTTTTTAGCTCTAAAATATGTGTAAATATATATTTATATATATAAAAGTCAACATTAGTCAACATCCGTTTCGACCCCGTCTCGGCCCCGTTTTTTCCGTTGCGCCATTTTGAGGTCGCTACGGTTTCGGCCCCGTCTCGCGTCTTTTTCAACCTTGCCTGTTATTACTCATTCGAAAAATTATGTTAAATTCAGTTAAATCTATTAGAGAAATATTAGTATACTTGTTAAAATTATACAAAGAAAACTATTCCAAACATCGTGTAAATTTTAAACAATGAAATTTACAAATTGGACTAGACAAATACTAATCAAATCTGTACAATATCAACACAGTTTCTAACTTTTATATATGAACTTAGAATCTGACTAGAACAAGATTTAATAAATAACTTATCAGACAATAGTATCAAAAAGAACAAACTTGCTGTTTTATACAAAAATAAAAGTTAAGAACTTTAAAATATAAGAAGAATGACTCTAGCTTGCCTTCTTTTTTCTTCATGACGGTAAACTGAGATGTTATAGATGTAGAAAAATTAGCAGACTCCCTTGTGTTGGTGATTTTAGTGTCATCGGTCATTTTGTTTAATGAGGTGATTTACTTGAGATAAGGGGAAAAGCTACGCTCAAATACGAGTTAGGAGAGTCGGAGTACACGCTTGTATAAGCATACTTGATTAATCCATGTGAAAGGTTGTGTTGTTTAGTTAGTGTCTTTTTGACCAAAAGACACAACTATTAATGAATAAGTGTAAGCTTTTCATGAAATGGTACAATTTCATATGAAGTAGTGTAACCTTTCATGGTACCATTTCAAGAAAAGCTGCGACCATTCATGGTACCTTTTTGTCCAAAAGGTGTGACCATTCATGGTACCTTTTAGCCAAAAGGTATAACCCTTCATACTCTATAAATAGAGTGATTTGTCTCATTTTCAAGATTGATGAAAGATTGATCATTCACAATAGACAAATTATCTATGTTTTTGACTTCCAGTTTTAATTACCTATATTGAAGTTGTGCCTTTGTTTTATTCTGAATAAAAATTTCGTGTAACCCTAAGGCAATATATGTAAAGAGTCGAAATACTTTATCACGAAAGTGACTACACAATTCAAAAGTTTATCCAGACATTCAAACCCTATTATTGAACGCCATGTTCATTCTTCCTTATATATTCATAAGTCAATGATACATTACCCAATTAAGTCAATAAAGCCATAATATTTGCAACTTTACCATAACTTTTACAAGTATACAGTTTAGTTCGTTAACCTTCTACTTCCAATCAAATCAACCAACAATAATTTGTTAATTCTAAACAACAGCAGTTAATAACAGCAAGAGTAGTTCTACTATTTTATTTTATTTTTTTATAATCATCAACACTAGATTACTCTATCATACATAAAAACAGTACTTTATTAATTACCAGCAACTACATCCACAAATTGTAAAATCCAATATCCAAAATCAAATTCAGTCATCTAGTACAATGGGTGACACTACAACAAATTTGCTAATTAACCACGCATAAATTTACACACTTTTAAAAAATGTGTACTTTTTTGTTAAATTCCTCACACTTGAAAATGTGTGTAAATGTATTACATTTATAAGTGTAGAATATCATTATAGTTTCACACATAAAAGTGTAAGGAAAAAAGTTCACACTAATTTGTGTGTATAATCATAAATATAGCCACACTTAAGAGTGTTAAGTTAATTTTGTCGCACTAGATTTATTCACGCTCCCCCTTGTGTGAAGAAATGAGGTGTAACAAATTTACGACTTTTTTGCTCCGTTGGTCCTTCAATTATACACGAAATTACAATCCGAGTCCCTCAAGTTTTTTTTTTAATTTTCGAGTCCTTAAAATTGCAAAATTTTGCAATCCGAGTCCCTCCGTCAGTTTGCCGTCTAAATTAGCCGTTAACCCTTGACATGTGCCATGCATGTGAGGGTAAAATCGTCTTTTTACTCTTTTCTTCGACTTTTTTGTTCCGTTGGTCCTTCGTTTATAGACAAAATTGCAATCCGAGTCCCTCTAGGTTTTTTTTTTTTTTTTTAAACGCCAAGCATAATATATTATATATATGAATTAAAGATACAAAGAGGACTCATACTTGAGAATAGTATGAGTCGAAATAAAAACAAAGGTTACAAAGTACTATTGTGAAGAGATACGCCAGATCGTATCTTTAAACTGGTGCAAACATTTCCATCCAACATTGTGAACGTACTAATGGAGTAACAGGTAATATTTTTGGTACGATAATTAAGACGTTTTATTTCCCCTGCTACAATCACTTTCTTCTTTAGCATGGCTTCATCTGAATGACACATTCCTTTAACAATTGATTAGTAACATATTGTCATTCTTCATGGGATTAATATATGGTGATTAGGCGATGATAAGGCTAGCAATGCATATGAGTATTTTAAGAATGATGCATTTTGTTATGTGTGTATCCATAATTATCATTATCACATGTGATTTTCAGAGTCATATAAGTGTTTCAAGAATGATTTATATTGCTATGTATGATAGTCAAATGTAAGAATTTTGTTACCAATATTGGTCAGTAGTTGCTCTATTATTCTTGGTTCAAAGAGGTGCTCATATGTATTATATACTACGTAGTAAATGGGTGATTTTGACCCGTTTGGGTATAAATGACGTCAGCCCGAGTCAAATAAATAATTTGAAGTCAAAAGTGTTTAGAAATTGAATTTTTGAGATGCAGTCGGTTTGTCAAGTTGGGGAACCAAATGAGTCATAAACTAATTTTATACAAATTTTAGGAAATTGTGTCAAAATGACTCTCAAGCCTACTTTGCAGGCTTGCAAGTCGAAAACAATATAGTGTTGCTAAAAACTAATAATTGGTAGTCCATATATGTTTTCCTTTGATTTCATATTCTGTTACTTTAGAAAAGAGAGGATGAGATACATGCCACATGTAGTGGCCAATGGTGTGAGATAGACTAAATAGGAACAGAATTTTGATACATACAGTCATTATGTTTAGACTGTTACAGACGATTACTATTTGGAGAAACATTTATAAACCCATTGTTATTGTTGCAGTTGCTGTTGCTGTTCTACCTGCATATGACTTTGCACTTGACCACATTCCCATAGATGTAATGTAACATTAAAGTGGTCAAGCGAATATTTTTGTATTTAAAGGTACTTATGAAGATAAACTGTCGGTGCAGTTAGGTATGGAAGTTTGTAAAGGTGGTGAACTTTTTTTTTGATAACAAAAGGTCATTATAGTGAAAGAGCTGCATCTTCTATTTGTAAATCAATCGTTAATTTGAAGCTTACATGTGTTCAAAAGGATTTTATGAAATATTACATAAAGCTATTACACTTAACTGTTGAAAAAATATATACACACAAAGGTCTTGCCTTTCGTTAATGTTAATATTAATGTTATTTCTTAACCAACAATATTGCTGAGAAGTTATAATTCTTGCATCTTTTCAGTGAAGTTCTTAAATTAGTTTTCTTATAAACTTTCTTTTTTTTGTTCTTTATATGTTCAATATGTTCAATATGTTTTTTTAGCACATGGGTCATCGAATGGGATAATAAATAGGATGAAAGACTTGGGTCATGAGACTTTGTTCTTTATGGGTCAAATTTGATTGTATTCAAGTATTGGTGCAAGCAAGATTGTCGTGGGTGGATTTTGGATTAATCACTTTATATATGACAACTACTTTAATTGGGAGTGAATTTTGGATTACTCACTTCATATAGGACAACTACTTTATTGTAACATTTGTGTTTATTTCGACTCATACTATTCTCAAGTATGAGTCCTCTATGTACTTTTAATTCATAGATATAATATATAATATATTATGCTTGGCCTTTAAAAAAAAAAAAAAAAAACCTTGAGGGACTCGGATTGCAATTTTGTCTATAAACGAAGGACCAACGGAGCAAAAAAGTCAAATAAAAGAGTAAAAAGACAATTTTACCCTCACATGCATGTCACATGTCCGGGGTTAACGGCTAATTTAGACGGAAAACTGACGGAGGGACTCGGATTGCAAAATTTTGCAATTTTAAGGACTCGAAAATCCAAAAAAAAACTTGAGGGACTCGGATCGCAGTTTCGTGTATAACTGAAGGACCAACGGAGCAAAAAAGTCTAAATTTATTCACATTTTTAAATGTGATTAAATTTGTGTTTGTACACACCAATAAGTGTGAACACACTTTTCCCACAATTTTAAGTGTGAAATTTAAATAACATTCAACATTTATAAATGTAGTAAACTTAGATATATTTATAAGTGTGAGGAATTTGACAAAAAGCTCACACTTTCTTACAAGTGTGTAAAAATATGCGTGAACAATTGATAAATTTGTTGTAGTGTGAATTCAATAACAAAAACCTCTACAAACAATTCGATTATCTGTGTTCAAATCTTAACAAAAACAAATATTCCCATACGAAACTTTCTCTCATTCTACACTTTATTCAGCCTTCTCCAATAACTATGAAACATCAATCGCCACCTTTTGTCCTCCCATTAAATCAGCCATCTCAAAATCTGATCGTAAAACGAACTTTTGATGACTAAGTTGATCTTTCAATGCAACCTTATGAATATAACTATCTCTTTTAAACCTAGTGAACAAGAGTTTGTTATAATCCTTGATGACACTAGTGTCCGAATCGTAAAAACCTTCAAAATTATCTTCATCCTCAAAAACAAACATCTTCTCCCAAGATTCATCAATATTCGTACGAACCCAAATCTCCCAAGGGCCATTTGGTGGTTTACAAGCAAATCCCAACTTATCTTCATACTTCACGAGTTTTTTTAACGTGTAACATGGATACTCAACAGTCGATTTGGGCAACGAAAGCATTGTCCATGTTTCCAAATAAGCATCAACCTTAAATACTTCATCATCCGTGGTTAACATGTAGATTGAGTTCCCTATAGTTATAGGCTGCGGATTATCCAGTAATACGCAATATGGAAACATTACAAGTTCCAAATATCTCCATGCCCATTTCATCGAATCGAAGATTTCACAACAATATGTCGTATACAGTTCTTTTTGCGTCCACAAAAATCTGTATGAAAAAAACAATTAGTAATATATCATAAATATAAGCAACCCTTCGCAATTTATAATCAAGAAGCCCTTCAATTAAACTTAAGCAAGAAAAATCGAAACATATTCTAAGAAATCTACAATCAAAGTATGTTCTTAGCTAGTTTATCTTAATCTCCTCCCTTAGTAATCCAAGAAATCAAGAAGCCTTTTTAATAATACTATAAAAAAGTTATATCATAAATTAAAATTAATTTCTTGAACCAGATTATCACAACGTGTGTTAAAATTAATTATCAAACTAATTTTCTCAAATATTAACATGCATGAGAAACAACGTATATTAAAAAAAAAAATTAATAAGAAAAATATACGTAACAATTAATAAATAAATACTTACGATTTTTTAGGTGATGACAATCTAATGATCTTGTAATGGAATGGATTCGAACCCATCAAGACAATAGCAACTTTCTCTGTTAAATACCTAGTTTTTGGATTAGGCAATTTCAAAATTTGTTTGGTTGTAGGCTTACAAACATGATAACGATTAATCTTATAATTCTTAGGATGGGGACATTCAAAAACTACAATTCCTTGCTCTGAAGAAGCCAAAATTTGAGCTTTTTGAGGTAGAAAACTAAGATCGAGCGATTTAGACTCACGAGATGCTGCAAACTCGTGATTTGGACGAATTTTTGAATAGTTTAGTACAATAAAACCAGACACGATGTTGTTTCTTTGCTTGTAGAGGTCCCAAAAATACGAGCTGTACGTTAACGAACGGATCTTTTGGCATGTACAACGAAGGGTGTTTAACGTCTTCAACGATATTCTTGAAAGACTCTCGACCATCATGTCGTCGTTAGGAAAATAAAGATCCATTTGATAATGTTAATTATTAGGGTTTTGACAAAATTTCGTAACAATACTATGATGAAGACGGAAGAGAAAGGTTTTTGTATTTGCAATTGAATGACGTGAAAAGATTGTGATGTTACGTGCTTATAATACATACCCATCGATTTAGTGACCTAGTTGTAGGGTGACACGGAGTAGTTTATATGATTATGATATATTTTAATTTTAATTTGAAATTTTGATATATGGAAAGTTTCAACAAAGTTACTTGGGATGAAAGTTTCCTTTTGATTAGATTTTAAGCGTGTGAAAGAATTTTGCCTGATTATATATGGCGCTAAATTGAATATATATTGGTTTTATGAGATAAATATTTTACCGAAATTTTAGCTTTAATTTCGGTCATTTTAAACGTACATCATTTAATGTTTAGTATCCTTTTTGGCTTGATTTATTACGCGTGTTTCAAGTTTATTCAAGATTTCACAGGGTTAATGGGTTTTTGCACAATATTTATTTTAATTTTAATTGATTATGCGACACTTAAGCTTTTTGAAAAATTCAGCCTTATGCGAATTTACATGGATGTTGTACATCCCGTTTACATTCAGTCGGATAGTAACTTAAACATTAGTTTTTACATGATTTTCACTATAGAATACTTCATTCGGAACAACATTTTTTTAACTTTCTAAACGAAATGTCGTCTAGGATAAATTTTTCCGGAGAACATGGTGTCACAAATATGTCGTCCGGAATAGTTCGGTGCAGAAACTCTTTCCAGACGAAAAAATGTTTTTTAGCGACTAACATGGCCGTTCTTTTACTTTTGTTAAACAATAAAGGGCGTTTTTTCCAGACGACCTTTCGGGACGACACGTCATCCGGAATGAGAAATAATAAATTACCTTTCGGGACGACACGTCGTCCGAAATGAAACATAGTAAATTATTAATTATGTTATTAATTAATTGAATAATATTATTTAACTTTTTTGTATCATCCTTTCGGAACGACTAGTCATCCGTTAAAATATTAAATATTATATAAATTAATAATAAAATAAATTATAACTTTTTCGAACGACCCAATAACATTAAATAAATGTCTAAACCACAATTACACTAAATGTTCAAACATATAACTCCATCAATGTTGTCTCCGTATGAAAGTTTAAACAACATACATAAACAAATTGTTTATCAAACAAGCACAACACACTCTGTACCCTTCTTCTTCTTCTTCTTCTTCTTCTTCTTCTTCTTCTTCTTCTTCGAAGTCACCTTCCTCATTTAGGTTTAAATTGGGAGTCCCGAACACATATTGCAAATGTGGCGGATAATCATATTATTCGCGGCAAAGACTTCGGTTATCACCCTCAATTGTGGGCGAGTTAGGTTTACTTGTTCCGTTGGTGGTCTTCTACTTTGACTCGTTGATGATGAAGATGTAAAATTAGTAGCCTGTATTGGTAACTTTCTTTCCACTCCGCGAACGTGCTCACGTCGTCCTCCCAAAACTTCCAACAATATCTCTTGCTCACATCTTCCCAGCTCAAAATTTATCTTAGCCTTCATTTTTTAGCCTTCAAAATTTATCCATTTGACCTCCTTTGACTCAATTCAACTCAATTTGAATCCAATTGACCCATTTGACCCCTTTTGACTCAATTTAACTCAATTTTAAGTCTAATTCACCCAATTTAACCCAATTTTTATTTGACCTTATTTAACTCAATTTGAATCTAATTAGCCCAATTTAACCCAATTTTAATTTGACATCATGTGATCCCATTTGAATCCAATTGATCCCATTTGAACCCAATTGATTTCATTTGATCCCATTTGACTTCATTTGACCTTATTCGACCCTATTTAACCCATTTGAACCCATATTAATCACAATTCACTCATTTTACCCCAACTAACCTAATTTGAACCCATAATAACACCACTTGACCCATTTTATCCCACTTGACCCATTTTAACCCAACTGACCTCATTTGACTATATAAAGATCCATTACTTACGTAGTTTCTTTTCGGAATACCCCACTCCATGTATCGGTTATACTATTTTTGTGTGTACTCTTTTACTTGTCGATAGGACTCGAAGGATTATCAGCGGTCTGTAAACACAGTTTAAAATAAATTAAGTCTATGTAAATCAAACCTATTTAACAATTTATCAATTATATATGACAATAGAAACACAACATTAATAACAAGAGGATTTAAGTAATTTACCAGACAGCTAGCTATAGACCTGCTACCATACGAGCTGTGGTATTCTACTTTAGCCCTATTTTGTGTGTTCTCCGCAGCACGCTTCCGATATTTCTGTGAAAGCATTAAGTCCACAAATGGGTCCTAGATATCCTGTTCAACTTCTGGTGACGGTCGATTACGTAGATTATTAGGAACATGATACCCGTCATTTTGCTCAAAATACTTTTTCTGAACGTGTTTTCCATTCTTATATCTATCCCCGAATAGATTTTCTATCCCAGGCCGCACAACCTTTTTTGTATCCCCACCATCTAGCCACGATTGCATGTCAAAGAACGTCTGCAACAATAAAATATAAAGTTAAAATATTATATATGTACATTAAGTAATATATATTATATAAAGTGTAAGTATATATATAAGTAATAAATAATATATAAAGTGTAAGTGTGATTAACTTCTTTCAAAATCTCTTGATGTCAACGACAAGACTCGGACTCACTATCTTAAGGTTGATAAGTTCCATTTATACTACTCGGTCAAATGTCTTTTGGTAATTAACAAGGGGTTTTCACCCGCACTTCGCGGCGGGATATTAGATACTGACAGAAATATTCAAAGTGAATAGTACCCTTACCTTTTTAGTTTGATGAATATATTAGTATAGTGCGTATTCACATTAAATTATAGGTTTATAGTTATCAAACTTAAACATTAAAATGGATTTTAACGAGTGAAAACAACATTATATGATGTATATGAATATGATCTATATATATTTTCGATGTTTTATAAAAGTCGTATATATATTATATCAGGCGTTTCAATGTGGGCTTTTTTTAACACGAGAGCTTTATTAAAACCCAACAAACACGCCCTTTACCAAGGAGCTCGAAAATTGACGAAGAAAAATTACAACAGATTAATAAGCCAAGTATTCAAACGAAACACGTTTCTACTTCTACAATTTAACCAATGAAATGAACAAAAACGAACACAATCAAACAAAACACTCCTCTTCATTGGATTCTCAGGAAAAAAACTTGCTATTTTGAGATCACCAAAGTATCCATAAAGTTGCCACCCCAATCACATACACCTCCATCTTGTTGATGAGAGGCACATTCCAAGTCGAATACCACTCCAACCAATCCTCCAATGAAAAATAGGACCCAAATCGATATAAATCTGAGTCGAAACTCTACTCCAAAGGGCAGTAGCTATACTACATTGAAAAAATACATGGTTGAATGAGTCAATACCCACCCCACACACCGCACAAGAGATAGATTCAATGTCTGTAACCTTAGCCCCTAGATTAAAATGACTCGGTAACGCGTTCAAATGCACCCTTCAATAAAAAAATGTTCACCTTCTTGGGGGGCCTTAACAATCTATACCCGACAAGCCACCATTCTCCGCCTCCATTTTATAAGAGTGCGAGTTTAAAAGCATTAATGCTTCCAATGTCTAAACCATCATTTTTAAAAGATGCCATGGCGGCATCCCAACGTACCCAGGCCATGTTTTTAGTACTTCCAAATCCTCCCCAAAAAAGATGACATTAAACTATTTAATCTCTTCAAAATAGTTTCGAGACATTTGAAAGCGATAACCAATAAATACCCAACGAACCCATCACTGCTTTAACTAGCGAAAGTTGAGCTCCTATAGACATCAATTATGCTTTCCAATTAGAAAGATGCTTACGAAACTTTTCTACAAGAGAACTCCATGCCTCAATACGATTCATAGAAGAACTCATAGAAAGTAATTAAAGTACCATCTCCCGAAGAACATCTATTCACATCTCACACTTGAATAACGTCCTGTTGACTAATCCCGAACCCGTTAATTTTAGATTTGGAGACGTTTATCTGTAACCCCGAATGCAAATAAAACTCGTGAAATATCTGAAGAATTTATGTCACATCATCGCCCGTCCAATGAGATTTAAAAATCACATCATCCGCATATATTAGATGAGATAAGTGAATGTTGTAGTCACCCACCCGAACACCTTTAATAAGGCTCGATTCAACTGCATTCTTAAAAGCAACATGTAATCCTTCCATGATAATAATGAATAGAAAAGGGCTAAGTAGGTCATCTTGCCTTAACCCTCTTTCCAATGTGAACTCTATCATCGGGCATCCATTTATTAACATTGATGCTCTCAGTAAATGGATACACATCTTCATCCATTTACATGCTATCAAGAAAACTCCATGAGACCGAATCATACGCTTTTTCACTTAAAACCAAAGTGGACTTTTGGTTTTGAATCGTTGTAGAGTTGGGCTCAACATTGGATTTTATTGTAACTTGGGCTCAAACATTAATGAAAAGGCATTATGAACTATTTTTCAAATCTAGGGTTTTACTATATAAATGTCTTATCATTTTGTGTTCTCATAAATTACAAAATACTTCATTTTCACATCCATTTACTCTGTCTTTGTCATTATCCTATTATCTTATTATTATATCTTATTTTATTAATGGGTTAAAGCTACAAATAAGCTATATATTTTCACTTTTGTTCTATCGTAGGCTATATACACACAAAGTTACCATTGTAGGTCATAAACTTTCAAATCATGTATCAATGTAAACAAAACGTTATTTGTTACTGGATGAACAAGTTAAAATACTTATGTGAAATTCTTTTATTTTTATTTAAAGATGACGTGAATTTTATCTATGTATTAGAAACCCATATATAAGTCATATACTTTCAGTTTTGTTCTGATGTGGCTATATGATAGTGCTCCAAATGAACATATATTTAGTAGCAATATCCTTCCAATATGTAAAGCTTTTAGTTACTATTGTTCTATTTTTATGTAATAATCGTATAAATAAATAAGTGAGAAGACAAAAGAAGAAAATGAAGATTTGAAGACGCAAACGTTCAAAAAGCTCAAATGTACAAGATACAATCCAAGTGGTTCAATTTATTGATGAGAAACTTCTAAAAATTACAAGAGTACAAGTTGCGGAACGCAAAGTACAAGATATCTAAGCATACGAAAAGACGTTCAAAAATCCAGAACCGAGACATGAACCGAGCATCAACGCGCTAGTCAACGGAGCTAAAATTACAAGTCAACTATGCACAAGAATATAATATAATATATAAATAATTATATATATATATATATATATATATATATATATATATATATATATATATATATATATATATATATATATATATATATATATATATATATATATATTATAATATTCAGCAGCCCACATTTAACTCAATTTGGTGAGCTGGAAATGAGGCCTCCGCGATCGTGGAGTTTAAAGGCACAATATCATCGCAATCGCGGCGCTGCAAGTGTCAGAAATCCCCTATAAATAGCCACGAATTCTGCCGAGTTACCTACACCATCCATCAATCTATTTATCAATATATATATAATATATATTTATTATTAGTTTAGTTTTATATTAGATTAGTTTAGGTAATGTAACGGTTATATACGGGTTTTAAAGTCAGATTTCTGTTCGTGTAACACTACGCGATTAATAACCACTGTAAGCTATGTTCTTCCTTTTTAAATTAATGTCTCGTATTTAAATTATTATTATGCTTATTTAAGCCGAAGTAATCATGATGTTGGACTAAATATTAAGACTGGGTTATTGGGCTTTGGACCATAATTGGGGTTTGAACAAAAGACCGACACTTGTGGAAATTGGACTATGGGCTATTAATGGACTTTATATTAATTAAATGATATCTCATTAATTTAATATAGAGATTTATAATTTGACGTATTTATATATAACCACATACGCTTGACTGGGTACGGTGGGCGGGATATTTATAAATACTAATAATTATTCATTTGACCGGACACGGGGATGGATTAATAGTCATTGGACTCATTAAAACAGGGGTGGATTACATTCAAGGGTAATTGGTGTAATTGTTAACAAAGTATTAAAACCTTGGATTACACGCAGTCGATAACCTGGTGTATTCATTAAACAAAGTATTAAGAACTTGTTACAGTTTAAGTCCCCAATTAGTTGGAATATTTAACTTCGGGTATAAGGTTAATTTGGCGAAGACCCTCGCACTTTATAATTATGACCGATGGACTATTATGGACAAAACCAGATGGACATATCAAATAATCCAGGAAAAAGGACAATTAACCCAGGGTAATAAATTAAAATCAAAACGTCAAACACCATGATTACGGAAGTTTAAATAAGCATAGTATATTTTATTTCATATTTCCTCGTACTTTTATTGTTATTTTAATTATCGTACTTTTATTTTATCGCATTGTTAAATATCGTCATTTATCTTTACACTTAAAATATAAAATCGACAAACCGGTCATTAAACGGTAAATTCCCCTTTTATAATAATAATAATTGTAATAAATATATTTTGTACAAATATAGTTATATAAAAATATAGTGTAAAATAAGCCAGCTCCCTGTGGAACGAACCGGACTTACTAAAAACTATACTACTCTACGATTAGGTACACTGCCTATAGTGTTGTAGCAGAGTTTAGGTATATCCCATTTGTAAATAAATAATTAAAAATTTTATCATATTTCGTAGTATTTCGTAATAAAAATATATAGCATTTCGTACCCCTCCGCTCGCACATTAAGTTTTTGGCGCCGCTGCCGGGGAGCGCTAAAACGTTATATTCTTAATTTATATTTCTAAATTTATAAAAGAAAAAAAATAAAAAAAATAAAAAAGAAAAAAAAACATATTTTTAAGATTTCGTAACATTATAAAGTATTTTTATTTTTATTTTTAGTTTTTAAAATATAAGTTTATTTTTATTTTATATAAATTTTCTATATATAAGTTTTAAAAAAAAACCAACGAATTTGAGCCTGCATATCATCGCGATCGCGGAGCAGGAAAGGTAAAAATCATCGCGATCGCGGTGCTGGTCTGACAGGTCAACCCAAGCAATTAATGACGGATTAGGGTTCTAATTATTTATTATTATTAATATTTAACCTAATTAGGGTTTTTATTAATTAATATATTTAAATATAGTTTTATTATATTTAGTAATATTAAGTTTTAATTATTTGTATTAATTATTTAGATTACTATTTTTTATATAATAATACTCTAAAAATAATATTTTTATATAAAATTTTATTTTTATCATTTTTATAATATATCTTTTTATTATTTGTATCTTTTTAATCGCTTAGTTCATAATTATAGTTTTAGTTTCATTGCGCCTTACTTTAAGTTTAGTTTTTAAGCTTTGCCGTAAAATGCCTTAAGTGCTTTTTCTTTAGATTTAGAATTTAGGCGCTTTAGAATTTTGCGACGCCATTTTAAGTTTATAGATTTTAGTACTTTTTAAAGTAATTTTCATTTTCCGAATAGAATTGCATTTAAGTTTTAATACCTTTAGGCGCAACTTTTTAGATCTAATTTTTAGACTTTTAAGTTTCGACGTTTTTCTTTGTTATTTTTAAGTTTCGACGTTTTTCGACGCGCTTTTTCTTTTTCATTTCTATGCTCTAGTTTTTAGGACATAGAACTTTCTTTAAATTTCTTTAAATTTTGACGAAAAATTATTGTAGGCGATTGAATTAATAGACATCAATTTTCTGGTTCGTAGTAATAGTTGGATTTGTTAGTGGCTGAGTTGTGAATTTTCCAATTTAAAGGATCCTGGCTCCCTGCTGCATCTTTTGGCTATTCGAAACGTGGGCAAAAGTAGAAAAGTCTATTAATTTGATAACTTATATAATTTTTAGTTTTATAACTAATAGGATAATTAGTAAATGCACCACATTGTAGCTAAAATTTGATAAAAAGTGTATTATGGAAAATTTCGAGAATATGTTGAAACTCTTTCTGACATGCAAAATCAATTAAATCAATACTCTCAAACGAGTGTTGATGAAAATTCGTTCGGTCAATCTTGGATCACGAATGATGAAACAATAACTGGTTGTGAAATCTGTGGAGATTATCACTCAACATGGGAATGTTATTATTACGTTCCTATGGAAAATTATGCAACCATGGAACCTGAATGGAATGATTATGAGGAATACAATTCAAATTGGGATTATTTCCAAGAATATATCCAAACTCAACAACCAGAGGAAGAGGAAAATTATGTGTCTGAAAATTTATTAGATTATATGAAAATCAAACTCGAAGAATTTGACGCTCAAAATGAACAAATGAGAGAGTTTGCAAATAGGCAAGCTGAAACTCTATCAGA
Source organism: Rutidosis leptorrhynchoides (assembly GCF_046630445.1). NCBI lineage: Eukaryota > Viridiplantae > Streptophyta > Magnoliopsida > Asterales > Asteraceae > Rutidosis > Rutidosis leptorrhynchoides. Next base: position 77,073,459 of record NC_092342.1, read on the forward strand.
CTACACACCTGTTGATCTGAGGAGTCGTGTGCAAGAAAATCTCATATCATCGAATTTTGATGAATTCGAGAGCTTCGAAATCACCAATTATCCCGATGATACTTTTTATTCAGTCTTACTAATTTCACAACATATCGACACATTTGCCTCTACCGAAGAAATCATCGATCCATCAATGGATGAAGAAAAAGTAAGGGTGACAAATTGGTACTCTTGGGAAAACGATAACGTTGGAAATTTTACCCCCGAGACCAAAGTGGTGGGACCGATAAGGACCGTTAAAGAAGAAGAATTTACTTCAATCCCGAAATTCACTATTTCACAACCTTCCAACCCAATATTCTCAATAGACGAGTCATCTACCGAAAATGAACTACGAGCTGTAATAGATAATGACACCTCGGATTTCACCCAATTGGGTAATAGAGGTGAAAACTTTGATCCCGAGAATGAACGGAAGGAAATATTAGGAATTGTCCACCCTAAAGAAATATGTATGTTAGTGTATAATGATCCATTTGACCAAGAACCAGAAAAGATACATATCCATTTACTAAAAGCTACACTTAAAGAAGAATTAATTAGTGATAATCGGGTGGGTCTAAACTTTAAACCCATTGATATATTATACACCACCCGAGATGTAAATAACTGGCTCACTATTTTAATTCGTGGAACTTATTCCACCGACTTCACATGTCGTCAGCTAAGTGTGGGGAAGTCTAACCCCACTTAACGTTAAATTCGGGGTTCAGGTTAGTGCATAACTCGTTAATAAAAATGCACTATGAGTAAGGGTAAAAAGCGCATTTTAAAAAATTAGCAAACAGTTCAGAAAAGCAGCCATTTTTGAAGAAAAACATGTGTAATAAAACAACAAAAGGAATGAACGATGAGGCGCGCCATCTATCATTTGACGAGCTTTGTAATTACAAACTGGGTATTTTTAATCACTTTTCTACACTAATCACCCTCATGAATTTAAAATTATAGTCTGATTTCATGCAAATGAGGGCATTACATGATCTCAAGTGTGGGAAAGGGTTATAAATTCTCTCGGGTTTACACTTGGTTTATTTGCCAAAATTTATGAAAATTTAAAAAATTTTCAACTAAATGAATTCAAAATCATGTTTATACATATTTATGAACGATGAAAACTAGGTGTTAATACCGAAATTATCGTTACCTCGGAAAGGACATAAATTGAGAAACAACCTAAAATGCTTGAATTTATTTAAAATGGAAAAGAGGAGAATAAAAAGTCAAAGAAAGAGATAAATAAAAGCCAAGTGTGGGGAGAATGTACCAAGTTATTCAATTAAAAACTATTTATCACATGTTTCTGTAAAGTTATTGCAGGTGCTTTTGTTTTGGACTAAATTAATTGTTTTACCCAGTTTATTGTAATACATTTGAATGAAAAGATGGATCTACACGATGAATCAATTCCATCATTAAAAGGAAGTAAAGTCTTCCGAAAAAGACACGCGCTTCTTGATTTAGGTCAGGAAGTTGTCGTCCAGACCAGCTGTAGGATGACGAAAAATCTAGAAAAGTCATCTCTAAAATCAGCAGGAAATCCACGGACCACAGCATCAAACAGGGTCGCCAAGTGGTCAGACTTATCGTAACCATGAGAGGATCTGTCTCGTAAAATGGGGAGGGTGCCGTGCAAATTAGTTTGATAAGACTAATGAATCAGACCCCCAGAAAGGATAATCTCCTTAAAGATTAAAAATCAGCATATAAGCCTGATATAACTCAATCCTTGAGATTGACCTTAAAGATTGAGAATTACAAACTCATGGAATTCGATGATATCTAAATTCGAGCTTGAACGAGAAAATATTTGATCAAAATTAAAACCAATTTGTTTTCTGAAAACCTTTATTCAATACGTTCATTACCATTGAATGTAAAATCCTGAGAATTCATCAGAATTCATTAGGTCACCTGAACCAAATCGGGTGTCAACTGTAAGAACGGTGGTTGCATAGCATGGTCGAAGACAGGACCTTGTGCCAGACCAAAAAATTATAGGGTAATCTTTACTATTGCTCCTACAAAGGATAGTAATTGCATCCGACACGTTGTGGACCATGAACATCTGCATGTCATTAGACATCGCCTTAACAGTTGCTTGTTCAACGCTTTCCTTTACAACCGGACGGTAGTTTACTGAAAGGTAATATACGGAGCAAGTATACTGGAAGTGTGCTTTCCTAATACAAGGTTAGCAAGTGGGTAACACAAAACCATAAGTTTTGAGTTAAAATTTTAAAATATGAAACCCACAAAAACAATTTACGAACACCGGTGAAGGGTTATTCCGGAAAACTTGTCTAGGGTAAAATCTAGCTTAAATTTTCAAAAGATCAAAAGTTTTCAAAAAGATCCAATTTCCTTAAGGATCTAAATTTTCATAGTCACGTGAGACTTTAAAACGCCTTTCAAATGTGCACTTTGCTTTGGAAACCGAAAGTAAATCGGCTATTTGATTGCAAGTGTCGTTGACCTGAACCTGAGGCAACTGTGGATGGCACACCCACCTTTAACCATGGTTCTATCATTACTATCATTGTTTATACCGCCGTATCAAAATCACTGATGTTTAAAGTGAGAGAATAAAAAAAATGATTCGAGTGAAGTGTGATTTAATTTCAAGTTCTGTATTGCTTGAGGACAAGCAACGTTCAAATGTGGGGATATTTGATAGTGCTCTAAATGAACATATATTTAGTAGCAATATCCTTCTAATATGTAAAGATTTTAGTTACTATTGTTCTATTTTTATGTAATAATCGTATAAATAAATAAGTGCGAAGACAAAAGAAGAAAATGAAGATTTGAAGACGCAAACGTCCAAAAAGCTCAAATGTACAAGATACAATCCAAGTGGTTCAATTTACTGATGAGAAACGTCTAAAAGTTACAAAAGTACAATTCGTGGAATGCAAAGTACAAGATATCTAAGCATACGAAAAGATGTTCGAAAATCCGGAACTGAGACATGAACCGAGCATCAACGCGCGAGTCAACGGAGCTAAAATTACAAGTCAACTATGCACAAGAATATAATATAATATATAAATAATTATATATATATATATATTATAATATTCAGCAGCCCACGTTTAACTCAATTTGGTGAGCTGGAAATAAGGCCTCCGCGATCGCGAAGTTTAAAGGCACAATATCATCGCAATCGAGGAGCTGCAAGTGTCAGAAATCCCCTATAAATAGCCACAAATTCTGCCGAGTTACCTACACCATCCATCAATCTCTCTATCAATATATATATATATATATATATATATATATATATATATATATATATATATATATATATATATATATATATATATATATATATATATATATATATATAATGTATTTATTATTAGTTTAGTTTTATATTAGATTAGTTTAGGTAATGTAACGGTTATATACGGGTTTTAAAGCCAGAGTTCTGTCCGTGTAACACCACGCGATTAATAACCACTGTAAGCTATGTTCTTCCTTTTTAAATTAATGTCTCGTATTTAAATTATTATTATGCTTATTTAAGCCGAAGTAATCGTGATGTTGGACTAAATGTTAAGACTGGGTTATTGGGCTTTAGACCATAATTGGGGTTTGAACAAAAGACCGACACTTGTGGAAATTGGACTATGGGCTATTAATGGGCTTTATATTAATTAAATGATATCTCGTTGATTTAATATAGAGATTTATAATTTGACGTATTTATATATAACCACATACGCTTGACTGGGTACGGTGGGCGGGATATTTATAAATACTAATAATTATTCATTTGACCGGACACGGGGATGGATTAATAGTCACTGGACTCATTAAAACAGGGGTGGATTACATTCAAGGGTAATTGATGTAATTGTTAACAAAGTATTAAAACCTTGGATTACACGCAGTCGATAACCTGGTGTATTCATTAAACAAAGTATTAAGACCTTGTTACAGTTTAAGTCCCCAATTAGTTGGAATATTTGACTTCGGGTATAAGGTTAATTTGGCGAAGACACTCGCACTTTATAATTATGACCGATGGACTATTATGGACAAAACCAGATGGACATATCAAATAATCCAGGAAAAAGGACAATTAATCCAGGGTAATAAATTAAAATCAAAACGTCAAATATCATAATTACGGAAGTTTAAATAAGCATAGTATATTTTATTTCATATTTCCTCGTACTTTTATTGTTATTTTAATTATTGTACTTTTATTTTATCGAATTGTTAAATATCGTCATTTTATCTTTACGCTTAAAATATAAAATCGACAAACCGGTTATTAAACGGTAAATTCCCCTTTTATAATAATAATAATTGTAATAAATATATTTTGTACAAATATAGTTATATAAAAATATAGTGTAAAATAAGCCAGCTCCCTGTGGAACGAACCAGACTTACTAAAAACTATACTACTCTACGATTAGGTACACTGCCTATAGTGTTGTAGTAGAGTTTAGGTATATCCCATTTATAAATAAATAATTAAAACTTGTATCATATTTCGTAGTATTTCGTAATAAAAATATATAGTATTTCGTACCCCTCTGCTCGCACATCACTATATACCCAAAAAATACCATTGTAAGTTATAAACTTTCAAAATGAGTGTTAATGTAAACAAAATGTGACTGATTACCTATTGGATCAGTTATACTATATTTGGCTTCTTTAAATTATGTGACATTTTTTAGATGACTAGGAAAAAGTTGTGTCAAAGAAAATGTAAATGTTCCATGTTAAAAATTCAAAATAACTATATTGAATTTTTACTTTATTTTTTTAATTTTATTAAAAATTACTCCTTCTGTGTGAAACATTAATAGTTACATTTATTTTTATTTTTTTAAAAAACTATTTTTTTATTTTACTCTATTTCTCTTCTTCCTAGTCAACTAAAAAATGCCACATACAATCTAAAAAAGCCAAATAATTAGTTATACTGACTTGGAAGGTAATTGATCACATTTTGTTTACATTAACACACATTTTGAAAGTTTATTACCTATAATGATATTTTTTTAGCCTACATCAGAATAAAACTGAAAGTATATGACTTATATGTGAGTTTCTAACACATACATGATATCCATGTCATCTATAATGAAAAACGAAAAATGCCACATAGGTATTTTATACGGTTCATACGGTAAACGGTAAGTTTTATTTACGTAGCTGCATAATTTGAAAGTTTATGAATTACGATGGTATTTTTTGGGTATACATATTCTACAATTGAACAAAAGTGAAAGTATATGGCCAATATGTAACTTTAACCCTTATAATAGTTGTTATACTTAATTTAAATTTATTAATTTCTGGTGCTCGATGGTGGTGAAAGAGGTTAATGGTAGTGGTGGATAGAGTTTCTAGTATATGGTGGCATAGTGGTTATAGGAGAAGTTTAACGGTGGTGGTGGTGGACGTAGTTTGGTTACGGTGGTGGAATGAGATATACGACGGTGGTAGCAGGAAGTTGACAATGGGGGTGACCGCAAGATGATAGTTGTGGTGAAAAAGAAATTTTTTGGTGGCCGTAAAGGAGCTCGAAGCTTTTTGTCGACAAGTGGTTGATAGTGGTGGTGGCTGATGGTGTTGGCGAGGTTAACATTTTTGGTGAATAGAATGTGTCGGTGGCGGTGGAAGGAGGTTGATGGTGGCGATGGCAGGAGGTTGATGATAGCAATGATAGGAGGTTGATGATAGCAGTGACAGGTGGTTAATGGTGGCAGTGAAAGGAGGTTGATGGTGGTAGTGACAGGTGGCTGATGATAGTGGTGTCCGGTGGTAAACTATGGTTGGTAGCGTTGTGTATTTAAAACATGTAAAAAAGGAAAAATGTATAACACCAAAATACCCATTTGAACAAAACTAGAATGGTTACTGTTCATAAGGGTAGCCTAGTAAATACACACTCTTTCACAAAGTATTAAATGTGCCCTCGTGTTGTGGTGGTGGAACCTTAGCTAAATTCGATTGAAAAGAAAGGAAAAAAGTAAAAACAATGGACGTAAATTGAAATGGCTAAAATACATTTAAGAAAATATATAAAAATTTGCAAATAGATAAATATCATGCTCATTGTGTTTTAGTGGTACTTTAAACATTTTAGAAAACGTACATCGACGATTGGTACAAATCGTTTAAAACAATATAATAAAAATAATAATAATAATAATAATAATAATAATAATAATAATACTAATAATAATAATAATAATAATAATAATAATAATAATAATAATAATAATAATAATAATAATAATAATAATAATAATAATAAAATAAGTAGTTATTAAAAATATATAGAGAAAAATAAAAAGTGTCAAATAATAATAACTAGTTTTCGAACCCTCTCTTCGCACCGGGGGTTCGGTTTTCAATGTATTTTATTTCGTTTAGTTTGTAAAATTATTTCGTGGCTAACGATGATGTTGTTGAAGCGTAACTCGAGTCGAACTAAAAGGTATAACCCATGAAAGATTTAAATGTTATTTTAAATTAGCAATATATGTGCATCTCCGCGTTTCGCTATGGAATTGTCGACTTTTAAATATTTAACGCAAAATCAACGTGTATGAAAAGTACCCCAAATATTTAGCGTTTTTTAAAAAGAATCCATTTTGCGTATAGTTAGTGACGTTGTGCTCGTAATTTTTTTTCGATTTTAAAGATGATGCCGGAAAAATTTAACTCGTTGCGAGCGAGAAGATATGACCCGTTGAATATTTGGGTGAAGTTTATTTAAGATTTTTTTATGAAAATGTTGATTTGGCACTTTACCCCCCTCCCCCGCGCCCTGTATGGGGGGCCGGTTTTAATGTTTGAACAAAGTGTGGGGGTTTTTTGGCAAAGTGGAAGTTAGTTAAAAAAAAGAATGCCAAATGATGAAAATACCCCTGGTACTATTCATCATATTTGGCTAATAGATAATAACTAGTTATCGAACCCTCGCTTCGCGTCGGAGGTTCGGTTTTCAATGTATTTTATTGCGTTTAGTAAAATTATTTTGTGGCTAACGATGATGTCGTTGAAGCGCAACTCGAGTCGAACTAAAAGGTATAACCCGTGAGAGATTTAAATGTTATTTTAAATTAACAATATATGTGCATCTCCGCGTTTCGCTATGGAATTGTCGACTTTTAAAAATTTAACGCAAAATCAACGTGTATGAAAAGTACCCCAAATATTTAGCTTTTTTAAAAATCGTCCGTTTTGCGTATAGCTAGTGACATTGTGTTCCTAAAATTATTTCGAGTTTAACGATGGTGTCGGAAAAATTTAACTCGTTGCGAGCGAGAAGATATGACCCGTTGAATATTTGAGTGGAGTTTATTTAAGATTTTTTATGAAAATGGTTAATTGACACTTTACCCCCTGTTTGGGGGGTCGATTTGAATTTTTCAAAAAAGTGTGGGGGGCGTTGTTGGTAAAATGAAATTTAGTTAAAAAAAATTTTTTTAAAAAGTGAAAAGGTGAAAATGCCCCTGGTTACTATTCATAAGTTTTGTCTATTAGTTAATACTAGTTGTGTAGCCCTCGCTTCGCACCGGGAGCTCCGTTTTGAATGCGAGTTAAAAAAAGTCTTGATCTATTTTGTAAAAAAAAAAAATTTCGACATAACATTGAAGGGTTGTTCCTTTTGTGAAAGTTGTCTCTTTTAGCGTTCGGGTTTTATTTTAAAAAAAAAGTTAGTAAAGTGGGGGTTCGATTTGTATTTTAATAAAAGTTAGTGGGTTAAGTTTGTGAAATTTGAAAAAAAAATTACGTATAAAGTGGGGGTTCGATTTGTATTTTAATAAAAGTTAGGGGGTTAAGTTTGTGAAATTTGAATTTTAGTAAAAAAAAAAAAAAGTTAGTAAAGTGGGGGTTCGATTTGTATTTTAATAAAAGTTAGGGGTTAAGCTTGTGAAATTTGGGAAAAAAATATACCGTATAAAGTGGAGGTTCGATTTGTATTATAATGAAAGTTAGGGGGTTAAGTTTGTGGAAATTGAAAAAGGAATAGTACTATTCATTTCCACTTAAAAAAAAAGTTAGTAAAGTGGGGGTTCGATTTGTATTTTAATAAAAGTTAGTGGGTTAAGTTTGTAAAATTTGAAAAAAATTTACGTATAAAGTGGGGGTTCGATTTGTATTTTAATAAAAGTTAGGGGGTTAAGTTTGTGAAAATTGAATATTAGTAATAAAAAAAAAAGTTAGTAAAGTGGGGGTTCGATTTGTATTTTAATAAAAGTTATGGGGTTAAGCTTGTGAAATTTGGGAAAAAAATATACGTATAAAGTGGGGGTTCGATTTGTATTATAATGAAAGTTAGGGGTTAAGTTTGTGAAAATTGAAAAAGAAATAGTACTATTTATTTTCACTTTACCTTTTAGATATAGGTACTTAAAAAAAAGTTAGTAAAGTGGGGGTTCGATTTGTATTTTAATAAAAGTTAGTGGGTTAAGTTTGTGAAATTTGAAAAAAATTTACGTATAAAGTGGGGGTTCGATTTGTATTTTAATAAAAGTTAGGGGGTTAAGTTTGTGAAAATTGAATTTTAGTATAAAAAAAAAAAGTTAGTAAAGTGGGGGTTCGATTTGTAATTTAATAAAAGTTAGGGGGTTAAGCTTGTGAAATTTGGGAAAAAAATATACGTATAAAGTGGGGGTTCGATTTGTATTATAATGAAAGTTAGGGAGTTAAGTTTGTGGAAATTGAAAAAGAAATAGTACTATTCATTTCCACTTTACCTTTTAGATATAGGTACTTAAAAAAAAGTTAATAAAGTGGAGGTTCGATTTGTATTTTAATAAAAGTTAGTGGGTTAAGTTTGTGAAATTTGAAAAAAATTTACGTATAAATTGGGGGTTCGATTTGTATTTTAATAAAAGTTAGGGGGTTAAGTTTGTGAAAATTGAATATTAGTAAAAAAAAGTTAGTAAAGTGGGGGTTCGATTTGTATTTTAATAAAAGTTAAGGGGTTAAGCTTATGAAATTTGGGAAAAAATATACGTATAAAGTGGGGGTTCGATTTGTATTGTAATAAAAGTTAGGGGGCTAAGTTTATGGAAATTAAAAAAGAATTAGTACTATTCATTTCCAGTTCGATTTGTATTTTAATAAAAGTTAGGAGGTTAAGTTTGTGAAAATTGAATATTAGTAAAAAAAGTTAGTAAAGTGAGGGTTCGATTTGTATTTTAATAAAAGTTAAGGGGTTAAGCTTATGAAATTTGAGCAAAAATATACGTATAAAGTGGGAGTTCGATTTGTATTGTAATAAAAGTTAAGGGGCTAAGTTTATGAAAATTAAAAAAGAATTAGTACTATTCATTTCCACCTTACTTTTTAGATACAGGTATATAATAATAATAATAAAATAATAATAATAATAATAATAATAATAATAATAATAATAATAATAATATTATTATTATTATTATTATTATTATTATTATTATTATTATTATTATTATTATTATTAAGATTAAGATTAATATTATTATTAATCTAATTATTATTAGTAATATTATTTGTATTATACATAAAATACTACGACGAGGTCATGTCCAAATAATTTCAAATGAGTCAAAGCTAAGGAAACTATGGGCTATAGCTATGGAGGTTATGGGTAATGTACGTGGGTATTATTAGCAAGTCAAACCTAGTGTTTATCATCTCTGTTGCGTCCACATACTTTCCCTGCAATATTGAATCACAATATTGATACGTGAGCATTCATATCTTATCTTTTATACATTATCTTGTATGCTAAATTTCATCGTTAAACAGCTTATAATGAATCACGAATTAAATACATATATTACTGGTAAAAGGTACATTATATACATGTTTTTGGAAAGCTGGCAAAAAATCAAAAACTTTTCATTTAGAAATCGCGTAATTTCGATAAACGAATTAAAAGATATGGTCAACTGAATTATGATTGACGTTAATTGGAATTTCTTTTGAATCTGAATATTTAAACAACTTGTTTGTAAGATTGATAAATTGGATTTTTGAATATTACCAACCGAGTAAATGAATTCTTATATAAGGCACTTCTCGTTTTATTGAACTATTGTCAAAATTGACTTTTTGAAACGACTTTGGATAACTTTTGTATGTCGATCTCGAGCATTAGGATTGTGATACACTATGACCTACCTAGCTTGATAGACATTTGTTGACCAACATATGTTCTCTAGGTTGAGATCTAAAGTTATTTGGTAATCCGAGTTTCGGTTACATTTTGGTGAACGACTTTATATGCTGCTAAGGTGAGTTTCATTTGCTCCCCTTTTTATTGCTTTTGCAATATATATTTTTGGGCTGAGAATACATGCACTTTATTTTAAACGCAATGGATACAAGTACATACTAAATTCTACACCGAGTTTAAACCAAAAATTCCTTAGCTTTGGTAACTAGTAACTGCTAGTTATAAGAACTGGTGGGCGCGAGTAGTTGTATATTGATCCATAGGGCTTGACATCCCTGTCTGTTCGAGGTATAGAAACCCTAGCCTGAACTATAAAATAGACGTATGCTATTTGAGTTTAGTACACGTTAGATTGCGTGTATTGTACATGTTGGTTGCATGTATATTAAAACAGGGGTACTTATTATATATACGTTAAAGTTTAGTTACCAGGGTGTTCAATCTTGTAGAATATTTTGATAAACGTTTTTGGATGAAACAATTGAAATCTTGTGATCCACCTTTATGTACAGATTATGCAAAACATTAAAACTATGAACTCACCAACCTTTGTGTTGACACTTGTTAGCATGTTTATTCTCAGGTTCCCTAGAAGTCTTCTGCTGTTTGCTTATATGTTAGACAAGCTATGTGCATGGAGTCTTACATGGCATATTTTTCAAGGAAACGTTGCGTTCACCAAATCATCACCATGTATCTTATTTTGACTGCATTGTCAATGGAAGTACTATTGTAAACTATTATATTACGGTGATTGTCTATATGTAGAAATCATCAGATGTTAAAAACCTTTGATTTAAATATTCATTTATGGTGTGCCTTTTCAAAAGAATGCAATGTTTACAAAACGTATCATATAGAGGTCAAGTACCTCGCAATGAAATCGATTAATGACGTGTTCGTCCATATGGATTTGGAGCGATCGTCACAGTTGGTATCAGAGCGTTGGTCCTAGTGAATCAGGTCTTGCATGAGTGTGTCTAACTAATAGTTGTTAAGATGCATTAGTAAGTCTGGACTTCGACCGTGTCTGCATGTTAAAAGTTTTGCTTATCATTTCTTGTCAGAAATTACATGCTTATCATTTTTAAGTCTAGACACGTTTTCCTGCATTTATTGCATAAATTGGGTATAGACAAAAATTCATATCTTAGCTTATCTGTTACTGTAAACTTTTCCTGACATCTTCCGAAAATTTCTCCGTGATTTATGGAATTTGGTATTATATATACATATGTAAATTATGTATTGAAGAATACCAAACTAAATTTTATAATCTAATTCATATCAAAAATCATCTCTCTAATTATACAAACTGGATCCCGTATCTAGTTCAAATTCCTTAAACTCCGACAGCTATTCCGATATGAATATTCACCTGAACTCCGAAGACAGTGTAACCGGAATGGATCAAACAATCAGCCATCACCTATTCTGGATGAATTGGGGATGGGTTCGTAGCCTACTTAATCATTGGAGACAAGAAGAAGGTAATCCCTTCCATCCACCACATTGCCCTCTTGGCGAAGAACCTGAAGCACTTACCGGCGAACCTGTTTGTAATACCATTTTCTCTCTTATTTCCCTACTATCTCGTCACGATTATATACTATCTCAAATTCTAGATCTTATTCATCCGCTCATCCGAACCGACAGTGGCTTTGGAGAATATGGTGCAAAGGTTACAAGCACCAGCAGCATCACCGGCATCAACAGTACCACCATCAACAACACTAACAGTACCATTACCACCACCAACAACAACCGCACCGCAAACCTCAACTTCACAATATGTCCCACTAGCATCAACGTCATACGCCCTATAGATACCAAGGAATATCAACAACAACGAACGATGAAGTATTGATTCATAACTTCATTGAAGAAATATTCTGCAGAGAATATGTATTTTCTAAAAGTTTTAGAGATTATATATTGTAAATTAGTAATGGGCGAATAGAAATAATAAAGTGAAACCCTGACAGGAATAGTGCGCGATTTACAAGCTAGACTTGTTATACAAGCAGCATCAACAGTACCGTCAGCATCACCAGCACGTCAGTACTATCAGCATCGTCAGCACTAGCAGCACCTATAACATCACGATTTCCACCAGTTCCATAATCACCAACATCATCACAAATCAACAACGCATATATTGTATCAACGAGTTATAAAGTATTAACTCATTTCCTCTGAAGAAATTATATATTTTATATATATATATATGAAATTTGAAATCAAAATAAATCTTTTCGTACTAAGCTATTACATGTGAATCATAACTGGTAGGTACTACTCGGTTAGTTCATGTTACTAACATGCTATACATCCTTCATTAATGACTTAACAATCGTTAACTATAATCTCTGCTTTGACTTAATAGATTCCATTTCATAATAAATCAAGTGTATTATTCAAATACATGATTGATTTTAACACTTTCATTTTCGATGTACTTGAAACTTTCCAGAAAATATCATCCGTACCTTGCGAAGTTAGCAAAAGTTCCATAAGCACCAACATGATTTACTGAGGAAAATCAATAAAACTAAATAACGAAGTATTGATTACATTAGTAAAATACTCCACGAAGATTATGAAATCTTTAATGTTTTAGAGATTATTCATTTCTAATCCAGCCGAAAATTAAATGAGCTTAATATGATATTAACTCATTAAATCTGTATTACATCTGAAGAAAATATTCATACATATATTTTCATAAAGACTGTAGTAAAATTCTTCTGTACAAAATATTATTTGTGAAATTTTTAACGGGTAGGTAATACCCGGAAAATATATAAGTTCACAATTAATATGTTACACTGTACATTCTTCAATTTTGATTCAAAATTTTTTGACTATACCCACTACTTTCACAACGCTATACATTCGTTCATAGAAATCTGAACAACCATTTTTATTCAAATTCAATTACAGAACAGAATCCAAGTCAAGATTTAACAAGTGACATCATTCTTAGATCTCTACATTTTTCAAAGCTATACTTTGACTTCAAAACTGTGAAAGATCCTTTAGCATTGTTATTACCGAAAATAATCTTGCAATCCCTGTTCAAAGTATCCAGTTTTACCACACTTCCAACCAGTCAACTTTGACTTTTCAGATTAGCCTTACTATAACCTTGACATATACGTTCTTGTTACTGGGGAACCTTTCATGTTCCACCACATTAGCAGTAAATTTACCAACAACTTCATTGATCCCTGACCTTCCGAAAAATCATTATACTCATTGAAACCCTATCATGTACTGATCCACATCTTGTAACGGTAATTGCCATACCAACTACCGGGAATTTGCAATCAGTATTTCGAATTTCGCAGCAATTCTACGCCAACAGTTATATATATATATACATATAATGTATATCTTATAAACTTACATACTTCGAATGTGAAGTTTCTGAAAAACAACCCAAACTGCGAAACTAGTTCTCCGAATTTTGGAAAAATGCTGATGAAGCACCAAAACTGTAAACGACCTTAACAGCCAAAAGTTTGATGATAAAGAATAGTGTGTTAGCAAAGCTTAGAAAAAGAGAAGGTTTGGAACTGGAAAACGGATTGAGCAAACCATGAAGGAGGCTGTGGACAAATCACAAAGACTAAACCTGTAGTGACCCGAACTTTTCCATGTTTATATATATTAAATGAAATTGTTATTTACATGATTAAGTGTTTCCAACATGTTAAGCAATCAAACTTGTTAAGACTTGATTAATTTAAATAGGTTTCATATAGACAATTGACCACCCAAGTTGACCGGTGATTCACGAACGTTAAAACTTGTAAAAACTATATGATGACATATATATGATTATATATATAGTTAACATGATATTATGATAAGTAAGTATCTCATTAGGTATTTTAACAATGAGTTATATACATAAAATTGAGTTTATTGAATTAAGAAACTCGAAATGATATATATAACGATTATCGTTATAACAACGTCTTACTAAATACATATGAATCATATTAAGATATTGATACACTATGTTTAATCATGATAAATGATAAGTAAATATGTCATTAAGTGTATTAACAATGAACTACATATGTAAAAACAAGACTACTAACTTAATGATTTCGAAACGAGACATATATGTAACGATTATCGTTGTAACAACATTTAACTGTATATATATCATACTAAGATATATTAATATATCATAATATCATGATAATGTAATAATTTAACATCTCTTTAGATATAATAAACAATGGGTTAACAACATTTAACAAGATCGTTAACCTAAAGGTTTCAAAACAACATTTACATGTAACGACTAACGATGACTTAACGACTCAGTTAAAATGTATATACATGTAGTGTTATAATATGTATTCATACACTTTTGAAAGACTTCAAGACACTTATCAAAATACTTCTACTTAACAAAAATGCTTACAATTACATCCTCGTTCAGTTTCATCAACAATTCTACTCGTATGCACCCGTATTCGTACTCGTACAATACATAGCTTTTAGATGTATGTACTATTGGTATATACACTCCAATGATTAGCTCTTAGCAGCCCATGTGAGTCACCTAACACATGTGGGAACCATCATTTGGCAACTAGCATGAAATATCTCATAAAATTACAAAAATATTAGTAATCATTCATGACTTATTTATATGTAAACAAAATTACACATCCTTTATATCTAATCCATATACCAACGACCAAAAACACCTACAAACACTTTCATTCTTTAATATTCTTCATCAAATTGATCTCTTGCAAGTTCTATCTTCAAGTTCTAAGTGTTCTTCATAAATTCTATAAGTTCTAGTTTCATAAAATCAAGAATACTTCCAAGTTTGCTAGCTTACTTCCAATCTTGTAAAGTGATCATCCAACCTCAAGAAATATTTCTTATTTACAGTAAGATATCTTTCTAATACAAGGTAATACTCATAGTCAAACTTTGATTTAATTTCTATAACTATAACAATCTTATTTCGAGTGGAAATCTTACTTGAACTTGTTTTCGTGTCATGATTCTGCTTCAAGAACTTTCAAGACATCCAATGATCCTTTAAAGCTAGATCTATTTTTCTCATTTCCAAAAGGTTTATCCATAAAACCCGAGGTAGTAATGATGTTCATAACATCATTCGATTCATATATATAAAACTACCTTATTCGAAGGTTTAAACTTGAAATCACTAGAACATAGTTTAGTTAATTCTAAACTTGTTCGAAAATAAAAGTTAATCCTTCTAACTTGACTTTTAAAATCAAATAGACAAATATTCTATATCTATATGATATGCTAACTTAATGATTTAAAACCTGAAAACACAAAAAACACCGTAAAACTGGATATACGCCGTCGTAGTAACACCGCGGGATGTTTTGGATTAGTTAATTAAAAACTATGATAAACTTTGATTTAAAAGTTGTTCTTCTGGGAAAATGATTTTCTTATGAACATGAAACTATATCCAAAAATCATGATTAAACTCAAAGTGGAAGTATGTTTTCCAAAATGGTCATCTAGACGTCGTTCTTTCGACTGAAATGACTACCTTTACAAAAATGACTTGTAACCTGTATTTACGACTATAAACTTATACTTTTTCTGTATAGATTCATAAACTTAAGTTCAATATGAAACCATAGCAATTGGATTCACTCAAAACGGATTTAAAACGAAGAAGTTATGGGTAAAACAAGATTGGATATTTTTTACTTATTGTAGCTACGTGAAAATTGGTAACAAATCTATATTAATCATATCCTAGCTAACTTATATTGTATAATACATATATTCTAATATATTATGTAATCTTGGGATACCATAGACACGTATGCAAATGTTTTGACATATCATATTGACCCATATATATATATATATTATTTGGAACAACCATAGACACTCTATACGCAGTAATGTTGGAGTTAGCTATACAGGGTTGAGGTTGATTCCAAAAATATATATACTTTGAGTTGTGATCTAGCCTGAGACGTGTATACACTGGGTCGTGGATTGGGTCAAGATAATATATATCAATTTGTTTCTGTACATTTAACTATGGACAACTAGTTGTTGGTTACTAACGAGGACAGCTGACTTAATAAACTTAAAACATTAAAACGTATTAGAAATGTTGTAAATATATTTTGAACATACTTTGATATATATGTACATATTTGTTATAGGTTCATGAATCGACCAGTGGCCAAGTCTTACTTCCCGACGAAGTAAAAATCTGTGAAAGTGAGTTATAGTCCCACTTTTAAAATCTAATATTTTTGGGATGAGAATACATGCAGCTTTTTAAATATTTTTTTACAAAATAGACACAAGTACATGAAACTACTTTCTATGGTTGAACGATCGAAGTCGAATATGCCCCTTTTACTTGGTAACCTAAGAATTAGTAAACTAGTCTACTAATTAACGCGAATTCTAAAGATAGATCTATTGGGCCCAACAAACCCCATCTGTTGTAGCGGATGCTTTAGTACTTCGAGTTTTTATATCATGTCCGATGGATGTCCCGGAATGATGGGGATATTCTTATATGCATCTTGTTAATGTCAGTTACCAGGTGTTCACCGTATGAATAATTTTTATCTCTATGTATGGGATGTATTGAAATATGAAATCTTGTGGTCTATTATTATGATTTGATAATATATAGGTTAAACCTATAACTCACCAACATTTTTGTTGACGTTTTAAGCATGTTTATTCTCAGGTGATTATTAAGAGCTTTCGCTATTGCATACTAAAATAAGGACAAGATTTGGAGTCCATGCTTGTACGATATTATATAAAACTGCATTCAAGAAACTTATTTTTGATGTAATATATTCATATTGTAAACCATTATGTAATGGTCGTGTGTAAACGGTATATTTTAGATTATCATTATTTGATAATCTACGTAATGCTTTTTAAACCTTTATTGATAAAATAAAGGTTATGGTTGTTTTAAAAATGAATGCAGTCTTTGAAAAATGTCTCATATAGAGGTCAAAACCTCGCGACGAAATCAATTAATATGGAACGTTTATAATCAATATGAACGGGACATTTCAAAACCTGCCTTCAAAGAATCCAAATGATTCAGTATCTGCTGAAGTCATTAATGAATACCTTGCTCCTGACTCTAAACCTTTACGAACAAATCTTCTTCATTATCCTTCAATATTAGAAATTCTAAGATATCATCGTATCTTTCATTATAAATATCTTCGATATTCTTGAAGATATTTTCACAACTATTCTTATCTGAAATCATTTATCTCTTTGCGCTATCAGTATTACATCATAAAAGAAACTATTTTAGTTTCTAAATCCTGAAAATTTCGAAAAATGGATGTTTTTGAAGTAGTGTTGGGAATTGAAGCATGAGTTAGTATAATATAATGACACTTGATCAACGTGATTATATTACAGTAAGTCATGCTGAGTTTCTAATGGAACGTGATAAAGATTCACGGATCATACCCTCATCATGAACCATGTTACATAACTCTTTCATTATATTTAACCTCTAAATATATCAAGAAAATATTTTTCTTGATGATTCGGTCTTTTTTCGGATATTCTGGTAATTTGACAAATCAAGATCGTGCCATTACAATTTCTTTCTTAGAACATTGACTATGTTCATTCCGAAATGCATAACTACGAATTCTGGACCATTATCCGCTTGACTTAAGGTCGGGAAGAGAAAACAAAAGCATGAAGCTCCGAAATATAATGGAGAATAAAAAGCCCGATTAAAACCCCGAAATTACAAACCGTGTATATCAATGCGTACAGCAATATAAAGACACGGGAGAATGAAAAATACTATAACCCCAAGGTAATAGTAGAAGAAAATAACCTCCTCTGGTGGCAGATGAAAAAGAAGAATGAAGGATACGATAGCCAAGAAAATATCAAGAATCAGAACTGAATTAAGCATTTTCACAATCTATTAGGAAGTATGAAATAAGGAAGAAGCTTATAGGAGTGGTGAAAATAAATAAAACGGAAGAGGTCAATTTATAGTGAAATATCAGACATAGCAATCGAGGCAGATTACGCATTTAATTAAAGAAGATCTTAATCTCCTTAATTCCCGAAGAATCAAATCTTATTTAGAATATGAATTTTCTATTTCTTAAATTCCGGAAATCAATTGTTACTACGTCAAAAATTAAGACGAATCTCCATTCCTTCATTTCACTCTTTTACGATAATTTCTTTCATACGCTTCGAGTAATTGGATTGTTTTATCCATATTATTCAACGGTGATAAAACTCTAATTATCAACTCATATTCGTCATGAAAATATTTTTATTGTTAGCCATGACAACCTCACTCAAATTTCAAAACGAAATTTCTTTAACGGGTAGGTACTGTGACGATCCGGAAATTTTTGACCAAATTTAAACTTTATCTTTAAATAATTTAATGTTTTCGACACGATAAGCAAAGTCTGTAATGTTGAGTCTCAAGTTTTGGAACTATATTCGTGTAATCAATTATTCTTTGACTGTTCTCGAAGATTCACGAACAATATATATATAACTTAATGTGCATATATATATATATATATATATATATATATATATATATATATATATATATATATATATATATATATATATATGATTTCAAGTTATTTTGTAAATGATGGTAACATTCGATTATTGATTCGATTGATATTTAGATAAGTTAACTAAAACATTTAAGATGAACCAGTAAAACACTAATTTGCTACAGTATTTTCGAATTGCTACAGTACCCGAAAAGCTACAGTGTTTCCAAAAATCACTATTTGCTACAGTAAAAAAACTTTACTACAGTAAAACACTATTTTAAAATGAAAATGTATATATGTATATGTATATACTACGAGACGATGATTTATAGAAGCAAATAACCAAAACACTTAATTGATTAAAGCTACACTTCGAGTGACATAGTTTATCAATGATTAAGTTTAATTTTTGATAAAGGTACACGTCGCGTAACGAAAAGTACTAGTTTTCTAAGCGTACGAAAATGCATTCGAGAAATTGGAACCTGGACTTAAATCGGGCATCAACGTACAAAATAACGGGAATAAATTTACAAGTGCACTATGCATGAGAATATAATATATATATATATATATATATATATATATATATATATATATATATATATATATATATATAATTAATATAAATTATATATATATTATAAATATAATTAATAAATATGTCGACAAGTTTATGGACAAAAACATACTGAGCTAGAAAAAGGGGCCATGCGATCGCATGGCCATTGCACCTCTAAACCATGCGATCGCATGGGGCTAAACAAATGGCCAGGTACTATAAATTCAAGTGTTTTTGCTCGAACGAATATCACACACACATATTTACACAGATATAGATATATACTCCGTAATATTTATTTATTTATTTATTATTATTATTATTATTATTATTATTATTATTATTATTATTATTATTAAGATTAAGATTATGATTATGATTAATATTACTATTAATCTAATTATTATTAGTAATATTATTAGTATTATACATAAAATACTACGACGAGGTCATGTCCAAATAATTTCAAACCGAGTTTTCAAATGAGTGAAAGCTAAGGAAACTATGTGCTATATCTATGGAGGTTATGGGTAATGTACGTGGGTATTATTAGCAAGTCAAACCTAGTGTTTATCATCTCTGTTGCGTCTACATACTTTCCCTGCAATATTGAATCACAATATTGATATGTGAGCATTCATATCTTATCTTTTATATATTAATTGTGTATCCATGTCTAGTGCTCGAGTATATATATTTATGCATGCTTGTATGCTAAATTTCGTCGTTAAACAGCTTATAATGAATCACGAATTAAATACATATATTACTGGTAAAAGGTATATGATATATATGTTTTTGGAAAGCTGGCGAAAAATCAATAACTTTTCATTTGGAAAATCGTGTAATTTCGAAGAACGAATTAAAAGATATGGTCAACTGAATTATGATTGACGTTAATTGGAATTGCTTTTGAATCTGCAATTAATATTTAAACAACTTGTTTGTAAGATTGATAAATTGGATTTTTGAATATTACCAACCGAGTAAATGAATCCTTATATAAGGCACGTCTCGTTTTGTTGAACTATTGTCAAAATTGACTTTTTGAAACTACTTTGGATAACTTTTGTATGTCGATCTCGAGCATTAGGATTGTGATACACTATGACCTGACCTAGCTTGATAGACATTTATTGACCAACATATGTTCTCTAGGTTGATATCTACGGTTATTTGTAATCCGAGTTTCGGTCACATTTTGGTGAACGACTTTATATGCTGCTAAGGTGAGTTTCATTTGCTCCCTTTTTAATTGCTTTTGCAATATATATTTTTGGACTGAAAATACATGCACTTTATTTTAAACGCAATGGATACAAGTACATACTAAATTCTACACCGAGTCTGAACCGAAAATCCCGTAGCTTTGGTAACTAGTAACTGCCAGTTATAAGAACTGGTGGGCGCGAGTAGTTGTATATGGATCCATAGGGCTTGACATCCCTGTCTGTTCCAGGTATAGAAACCCTATCCTGAACTATAAAACAGATGTATGCTATTTGAGTTTAGTACACGTTGGATTGCGTGTATTGTACATGTTGGTTGCATGTATGTTAAAACAGGGGTACTTATTATATATACGTTAAAGTTTAGTTACCAGGGTGCTCAATCCTTGTAGAACATTTTGATAAACGTTTCTGGATGAAACAACTGAAATCTTGTGATCCTCCTTTATGTACAGATTATGCAAAACATTAAAACTATGAACTCACCAACCTTTGTGTTGACACTTGTTAGCATGTTTATTCTCAGTTTCCCTAGAAGTCTTTCGCTATTTGCTTATATGTTAGACAAGCTATGTGCATGGAGTCTTACATGGCATATTTTTCAAGGAAACGTTGCATTCACCAAATCATCACCATGTATCTTATTTTGACTGCATTGTCAATGGAAGTACTATTGTAAACTATTATATTACGGTGATTGTCTATATGTAGAAATCATCAGATGTCGAAAATCTTTGATTTAAATATTCATTTATGGTGTGCATTTTCAAAAGAATGCAATGTTTACAAAACGTATCATATAGAGGTCAAATACCTCGCAATGAAATCGATGAATGACGTGTTCGTCCATATGGATTTGGAGTGATCGTCACACAAATTATGACACTATTCTTCAACTTTAAAATAAGTGATTACTATTACTATAAATATTTAAAGAAAAAAAGAAAAAGTGTCTAATAATAATAATAATAATAATAATAATAATAATAATAATAATAATAATAATAATAATAATAATAATAATAATAATAATAATAATAATAATAATAATAATAATAATATGAGTGATTATTAATAATTAATAATATTAAGAAAACAAGAGTATTAGATCATGAGTCATGACACTATTAATGAATAGAGTCAAATCATGACACTATTCATCAACTTTGTATTTTAGAAGATTTTGTAACTGTAATCTAATCTAATCTAATACGTTTACATTAGTTTTTTCAATAAATTCAAATAACTAATAAATTTTAATAACTTACACATGTTGCAAACACCCTATGCGCATTTTTTATACTTCATTCATGTCTAAATAAGTATTTGGTTAGTGTCTAACAAACAATTTAAGGTAATACAAATTTTTCTATATTTCGGAGTCAAATGTCACTTTCACTATCTACTTTAGTCTTAACGAGCGAGGAAAAGCCTGCGTATTGCTATGAGAAGTGGTTTCTCTCTATATCTTACATATTTTTTCAATAATTTATAATTACGAAACGTACATTGACAATTGGTACAGACCTTTTATTAAATGAAAATATATATACTCCACAAAAGTAAATACAAACCGTAAAAAAAATTAAAGAAGCTATGGTAAATAGTTTTGATTTATTGTAATAATAATCAATAATACTAATATAATATAATATAATATAATATAATAATAATAATATAATAATAATAATAATAATAATAATAATAATAATTATAATAATAATAAAAATAATAATAATAATAATAATAATAATAATAATAATAATAATAATAATAATAATAATAATAATAATAATAATAATAATAATAATAATAAAAATAATAATAATAATAATAATTTTTTCGAAAGGCAAATTTTATAACTCGAGTGCCACATGAAGGGGGGCCTAACCCGTTACAAAATCGAAGGGAAAAATGCGAAATAAAATGATACAAACACGACAGTTGCGGAGTAAGCAACTATATATACAATTACTCAATTAAGACAGATATATCCGAGTAGAGATCCAATCTATCCACTCGATCTTCCTATGTTTATTGTGAATACTTATGTAATACCCCGTCAAAATGTGGTCATGACGTGCTGTATTACCAGAGGTCAAAATCTGATCGATGCAAGCTATATTCAACGTTTCAAAAGTAATAGTGGCATTTTATTCAAAACGCAAGTGTTTACATAAATTAAAAGAGAAACCACATAGTGATGATTATAAATCAAAATGTATTTAAAATGAAAAGACATAATGCCACTATCGTAGTTTAGATAAATCTTCATTCCAATGCATGACCTCTACTTCCTTACTAGCTAGAGCGGAAGCATTCCCTAATTACCTGAAAATAAACATGTAAAAACGTCAACACAAAGGTTGAGTGAATCATAGGTTTAAGTAATATAAAGTGTAGACCACAAGATTTGTTTGCATGCTCACAATCATCGTTATAAATATAGAAAGATTTTACAAGTTTTGAGCACCCGGTAACTAAACTTAATGCATTTATAAAGTACCCATGTTTTTAAATACACTTAACCAATGTATACTACCTCAAATAGTATACGCCAGTTTTGTGCTAACGCGACTAGCTTAGATGGGGATGTCAAGCCCTATGGATCCATATACATCTATTCGCGCCCACCAGTTCATAAACTGGTAGTTACTAGTTACCAAAACAAAGGGATTTTTTGTTATAACTCAACATAGAATGTAAGTTTAGTACTTGTGTCTACGTTGTAAAATAGAAAAATACATGTATTCTCAACCAGAAAACAGTTTATAAAACTGTTAAAAAGTTGGGGCTATGACTCACCTTAAGAGCACAGTAAACAGTGTGATTGCAAATAGCAGTGGTGGTCTAAATTTGTCAACCTATCATCACTAGGTTTAAGTTAGTTGGATCATTATGGTCATCATCTTTTTAGTTAAACGTTTGTGACATATATTCATATATATTTCTGGTGTCCTTTTAAGAGTTTTCAATGTTTATCATTCTTACAGTTTAGATGTTGTATAACTCAAACGATCCTCGTTGCTATCAAGTAAGTCAATGGATAGCCAGATGTAACCGGGGGCCAAGACTCTTGATCCGACTTTGAGTCGTGACACTCGAGATCCACAACCATATCCCAAACTGGAAACCTAGACACCATCCATGACTGTAAGTAGCGGTGAGACTCGTGAAAGTCATACGTTATCAGTTTGTGATTATAGTTCCACGTACGTTCTAGTGAGTATAGGAATACATCACTTGTTTAATTTGTTTTTGGTATGTTATAAATTTATAATATATTGTAATGATACTATACATTATATCTTTTACGGTAATGTTATTATATTTATATTGTCATGATACTATAAAGTTTTATTATATAGCTTATGTGCTTACATGCTTATGATTTATTAACATGTTGAAAAATTATGCATGGATGTTTTTATACTCACGATCCAATATAACACTCTAAATTGTTAACTATGATACTTCGAAAATTTTAACTAGTTAACATTATACGTAGTCAAGTTAACATATCTCTACATGATGATAATTCTCATAAATCATATTTGTTGAGTGCTAAATAATACTTTGATATTAGCTAGCTTACCATGAGTAATGTGATTGCTTGTTACGCTATATCATTTAAGTGCAATCTTGAGCTATATTTGAATAAATGACTAAATAAGTAGTGACTTAACATATACCATGTTGATCGTAATTTACAAGTCAAATACCTACTTGATCTAATTATTTAGTTTATGTATTTTCTCATCAATATTCATACTATGGATCATGCCTATTTTTGACTATCATGATTACTCACTTATTATGCATAATTGCTACTCACTTGTAGTATGAATTTTAATTGAGCTTACTATGCATGATTGCTTGTTTTGATGTGACATGTGATTACTATGATGAATATTATTCTTTTATCCTATGCATGCATATATTTCTAACAATACATGCGAGACTTCAACGTATTGTTATGCTTATCACCCATGCAAAGGAAAGTCCCGATATGTCACACTTTTGAGCCGTTAAAAGGATCTTTAGAGAAATCTAAAGGGTTCTATGGATCATGAATATCATGTGCCTTGGAGATTCGGATAATAATGGATAGCTACTATTTAGAAGAGTGGTGTATGTGCATTAGTTGGTTTATGCATAACCTCTTGGATCTCAAAGGAACAAACACTTGTAGCTCTCTCTCTACTACCAAAGTCGAGTTTATAGCAATTGAAAGATCATGTGCTCAAGGCTTAATGATGAAACAAACTTTCCTCGATTAAGGTACCACTTTTTCCGAAACTCGTATATGTGTGCATCCTCTTGCTAAATTGGGCTACTCAACCTAATAAGTGATTATTTGAACACCAATTTAGCTTTGATCATTACATATAAGTAAAATATTAACATGATATATATGCTTAGATTATACATATGTTCATCACTAAATATACAAAGAGATATGCTCTTAGTTGAATAACCTGAAACTTAGTGAATGATTTTTAAATGATAACTTATCATGTGGATAATGTTTTGAATTATCTTATCAGCCCTATTGATCACCATTTCTTGACATGCTTTAACTAATATGCTCATAATGTTAAATAGATGTGCCTCATGCATGTTTTAAGCTTATATATAAATTAGATAATTATGCATATATTAGCTTCATCATGCTACTCTTACTTGTATTCTTACAATATGTATTCAACATGCTATGCTTATATTATGTGAAATATGCTTAACATGCTATGCTTATGATATGTGCCATATGTATGTCATGCTTGTGTCCTTACATGCTTGTTTGAAACTACTATGATAATATTTATAGTGTTGCATGATATGATTACATGTGATACTCTTACTTGTTTTCCATGCTATATTATTCTTGTGTTTTAACATGCTTGTTTGAACCTACCTTCTTTCATACATGCTCTAGCATCTAAGCTTATGAATATGATTGTTACGCATGATTTTTTGCTTGACAATTGATCTCATGTATATTAGCTTTTGCACGTTACTCTCAATTATGTTTCCACATTGTGCTATGTGCAATATGTATACCATGCTATGCTATATGGATCTACATGCTTGCTTAAACCTACTTGCTTCTATACATGCACGAAATTGGTAGAACTAGTGGAGTAATGTTGGTACTTAATGATAATGTTGCATGATATACTAAGGCTTTTGCTCACTAAATGTTCATTCTATACTATTCGTTAACTTTGATATGTGATGGTTCATACACACTTTTGATCTTACATGCTCTCCAACGATCACATATATTGGTCAAAGTGCTCACTCCACTATCTTTGTTATCTATGACACACAATGATTCTTATGCTTGCTGTATATTATTATGTGTGTGCAGTAATCCTTAATTGAAGGTTTATCTAGCTCGTTGAGTTCATATTACTCCTTACTTGATATTATGACTTATGTTTGGACTTTTCTATGAGTCTTATATTGCACATTTCAAGGGGGAGCTAGATCATCTACCGCTATGTAAGATTCAAGGGGGAGCATTACTCTAGGGCGCGCTTAGTTCCAGGAGGAGCTAACCTTTTTGCTTCTACAAAAGGGGGAGAAAGTGTATAGTAAGTGACGTTAACACTTACATCGGCTTACATAACTAAGCACTTACCTATATGTTTGTCATCATCGAAAAGTTGGAGAATGTTGGTTAATGATCCAATGATAATATTCAAAAGTTAATCACTTTGTTTTGATGATGACACAAAAGAGATAAGTGCTTAATCATATGTAAGACGACATGAGTTCATAAGCCTACACTATCTCTAGCAAAAGACCAATGCATAAATAAACATCTTGGTAAAAGTGGTACGCGGCTGCACCACGGTCGATCGTGAAACTAACCGTGTATGTCCTGTACCAAGGAAAGTGTATGGTATGTGACGTTAACACTTATGTCGTCTTACATAACTAAGCACTTACCTCTATGTTTGTCATCATGTCACACTCCCTAAATGGGACCAGGGGTCATATGTGACTAACCAATATCATAACACAAGTGTAAAGAAAGAACGACTCTAAATGAGATGTTTTAATTAAAACCAATGTATTAAAGTAGCGGAAAGTAATAAGTTATTACAATTGTAACTTAAATGTTTTAATGCAATAATATGAATGTATAAATGCGTACTTCAAAAGTAGCAAAGTCCAAATAGCACAAATCTTTAACAATCTTCACCTGAGACAAAACATGCTTAAAGTGTCAACCAAAAATGGTTGAGTGAACAACATAGGTTTTTAATAGATTTTAGACCACAAGATTTAGTTATAAAGTTTAATCAGTTCGTTAGTAGTGCTGAGGTGTATGATATCGAGACTAAACAAAGTTACCCCATGACACCTTGAACTGTCAGTGTCGTTGAAATCATTATTATGTAACCAAAGACCAACGGTCAACTGGTTAGAGACGTCGCTCTCAGTAGGCCTACTCACAATAACTAAGTTTGCATTTATACATAGCAATTAATGATATCATGGCAGGGATTTAGCATGAAACAAAGCATGTCATAACACAGTTTGAACTAATTAAGATAAAGTTTTCGAGTACTTGTGTCTAAGCGTAAAACAGTTTTAAAAAGCAAGCATGTGTCTCACCCCAAAGTTATAAAATAAGTAAATAGAGAAATTTAAAAAGTAGGGCTTTGAAGTTCACCTTAGTAGCAAGTAAATTATTCTACGCAAGAAGAATGAAAGGAGTATGTAATCGGAGATCTCAACCTATAGATATAATCTTTGATTAGTTAATGTCTAACAGACATAAAGTTTGTTTATTAATATAATATATTAACAGTGACCGTTATTGTCAACAGACAAAGTGTGTTTATTAATATAGTAACTATATCAACAGTGACTATTTTCGAGAAAAGTTCCTATTTCTCAAAAGTTTCGATTTTTGGAAACCTACTATTTATGGAAAGCTTCCACTTATAGTAAGTTTCTAGTTCGGTTTATAATTCTTACAAAGATGTTGTACAATCTTGACCAAACTTCGTTGCTATCATGCAAGTCACTCGAATGATTTGTTGTTACCCGGCGCCCAGGATTCTTGACTAGAATCTAAGTCATGGCATTCGAAATCCACAAGCGGTTCCCATAAGGCAACAAGGACCACCCTAGGCCACAAGTAGCGATGATGTTTGTAGACTTTATACGTTTTCTTTAATTATAACCTTCACGTTATAGGTGTATACACACAACGAATTATTAATGTACTTATTAATTATATATATAGGTGATAATATAACTTAGTGTGATTAAAGTGTTACCATATAGATAGGTTTACAAGTTATAATCATAATAGTATTATTCTTTAATTAATCAACCATTATGTAATCTTATCAATAGATGTGTATGTTCAATACTACATTATATGTATATCTTATTATTGTATCATATGTATATGTTTATACCTATGTGATATATATGTATATGTCCTACGTAAGTGTTACATTTATATAAATATAAAGATGGTACATATATATACACATATTACTTTTCTTTTTATGTTTTACTATCTTAATATACATACACACACTCATACATACACACACATACGTACATAAACATACATGCATACACATACACATATACGCATGTATATATTACATATATACACACACGCATATATCTACAATATATACATGTATCTACGTACGTATGTTTGCATGCATGCATGTGTATATTATTATCATTATTATTTACTAATCCTCTTTCATATATTACTAACCAATCCCTTTAATCACAATCATGACCTAATAACTTATTAACATTCATAATCTTTAACTCTTAATCACCATTATCTTAACTAGCTCCAATAACATGACCATAATTAAAATACATCGTATTCATAATACTTTTAATTCAACATGCACAATCTTATTAATCATAATCATAATTTTAACTTTATTAACCATATTCTAGTTCATAAGCTTTTATCATAATACTTGCTCATATTCAACAATCTTACTTTCTTTAATCATCTTCATATTATCCTAATTATTTATACACACTTATTAACAACATACATAATAACTAAAACAATTTAAAAGTATGCTTAGCCTCATGATCAAAATCTAAAACATAACATAAGACTTTAAAGTAATAATTTAATAAGTAAGATTAACTTAGAGTTTTAGGTTACCTTAAGAGAATTAAGGATCAAGAAAAGGTGGCAACTATGACCCGAACAGAAACAGGAAATCCAGCAGCAAAAACAATCAACGAGTAGACTTTTTGGGCTGTTTTGGGTAATGCAGAAATAGCAGAAACATCAGGAAAAAATAGCAGAACACAAGCAACAAATCAGACAACCTTGGACTGTTTTTGGGTAGCAAAAATTAGCAGAAACAGGAGGGTTTTTAGTGGTAGTTGTAGGTTGCGAAAATCACAGCAGAAGGCTGTGATTGTGGCAAGTTTTGTAGTGACCCAAACTTTTCCATGATTATATATTAAATGAAAACTATATTTGCATGATTAAATATTTCCAACATGTTAAGCAATCAAACTTGTTAAGACTTGATTTATTGAAATGAGTTTCATGTAGACAATTGACCACCCAAGTTGACCGGCGATATACATAAAAATGTGTGATATACATAAAAATGAGAATATTGAATTATGAAGCTCGAAATGATATACATAACGATTATCGTTATAATAACGTCTTACTAAATACATATGTATTGTAATAAGATATTGATATACTATATTTAACATGATAAAATTATAATTAAGTATATCATTGAGTGTATTAACAATGAACTATACAAGTAAGATGAGACTACTAACTTAAGGATTTCGAAACAATATATATATATGTAACGATTATCGTTGTAATAGTATTTTAATATATATATATATATATATATATATATATATATATATATATATATATATATATATATATATATATATATATATATATATATATATATATATATATATATATATATATGATGTTAAGATATATTCATACACCATGTTATCATATTATCATAACAATTTAACATCTCATTTAAGTATAATAACAATGAATTAATTACATTTAACAAGATCGTTAACTTAAAGGTTTCAAAACAACACTTATATGTAGCAACTAACGTTGACTTAACAACTCAGTTAAAATGTATATACATGTAGTGTATTTAGATGTATTAGTACACTTTTGAAAGACTTCAAGACACATATCAAAGTACTTCTACTTAACAAAAATGCTTACAATTACATCCTCATTCATTTTCATCAACAATTCTACTCGTATGCACCCGTATTCATACTCGTACAATACACAGCTTCTAAGATGTATATACTATTGGTATATACACTCAATCATCAGCTCCTTAGCAGCCCATGTGAGTCATTAAACATGTGGGAACCATCATTTGGAAACTATCATGAAATATCTCACAAAATTACAAAAAATATTATAAATCATTCATGAATTATTTACATGAAAACAAACTTACACATCCTTTATATCTAATCCATATACCAAAGACCAAAAACACCTATAAACACTTTTATTCTTTAGTTTTCTTCATCTAATTGATCTCTATCAAGTTCTATCTTCAAGTTCTAAGTGTTCTTCATAAATTCTATAAGTTCTAGTTTCATAAAATCAAGAATACTATCAAGTTTACAAGATTACTTCCAAGCTTTCTAATCCAATCCAAGTAATCATCTAAGCTCAAGAAATATTTCTTATTTACAGTAAGATATCTTTCTAATACAAGTTAATACTCATATTTAAACTTTGATTCAATTTCTAAAACTATAACTATCTTATTTCGAGTGGAAATCTTACTTGAACTTGTTTTCGTGTCATGATTCTACTTCAAGAACTTTCAAGCCATCCAAGAATCCTTTGAAGCTAGATCAATTTTTGTCACTTCTAGTAGGTTTACCTACTAAACTTGAGGTAGTAATGATGTTCATAACATCATTTGATTCATATATATAAAACTATCTTATTCGAAGATTTGAACATGTAATCACTAGAACATAGTTTAGTTAATTCTAAACTTATTCGCAAACAAAGTTAATCCTTCTAACTTGACTTTTAAAATCAACTAAACACATGTTATATATCTATATGATATGCTAACTTAATGATTTAAAACCTGGAATCACGAAGAACACCGTAAAACCGGACATACGCCGTCGTAGTGAAATCGGGGGCTGTTTTGGGTTAAAAAAATAAAAAGTATCTTAATCTTTGAATTGGAAGTTTGTTTTTTGGAAAAATGATATTACATATGAACATGATACTATATCTAAAAATCATGGTTAAACACAAAGTGGAAGTATATTTTTCAAAATGGTCATCAAGATGTCATTTTTTCGACGGAAATGACTACCTCTTTAAAAAATGACTTGTAACCTGTATTTTTGACTATAAACTTATACTTTTTCTGTTTAGTTTCAAAAATTTCGGTTCATTATGAAACCATAGCAACTTGAATCACTCAAAACGGATTTAAAACGAAGAAATGACTGGTAAAACAAAATTGGATAAACTTGCTAGTTTTAGCTACGAAAATTTTGTAACAAATCTAGACTAAACATATCCTAACTAATTTATATTGTATTATACATATTATGTAATCTTGGGATACCATAGACACGTATACAATGTTTTGACATATCATATCGACCCATCTATATATATTATTTGGAACAATCATAGACACTCTATATGCAGTAATGTTTGAGTTAGCTATACAGGGTTGAGGTTGATTCCAAAAATATATATACTTTGAGTTGTAATCTAGCCTGAGATGTGTATACACTGGGTCGTGGATTGATTCAAGATATATATATATATATATATATATATATATATATATATATATATATATATATATATATATATATATATATATATATATATATATATATATATATATATATATTGATTTATTTCTGTACATCTAACTGTGGACAACTAGTTGTAGGTTACTAACGAGGACTGCTAACTTAACAAACTTAAATCATAAAAACGTAATAAAAAATGTTGTGAATATATTCCGATCATAAATTGATATATATGTACATATATTTTATAGGTTCGTGAATCGACCAGTGGCCAAGTCTTACTTGCCGACGAAGTAAAAAATCTGTGAAAGTGAGTTATAATCCCACTTTTAAATCTAATATTTTTGGTATGAGAATACATGCAGTTTTATAAATGTTTTACAAAATAGACACAAGTACGTGAAACTACATTCTATGGTTGAATGATTAAACCGAATATGCCCATTTTTAGTCTGGTAATCTAAGAATTAGGGAACAGACACCCTAATTAACGCGAATCCTAAAGATAGATCTATTGGGCTCAACAAGCCCCATCCAAAGTACCAGATGCTTTAGTACTTCAAATTTATCATGTTCGAAGGAAGTCCCGGAATGATAGGGGATATTCTATATGCATCTTGTTAAGGTCGGTTACCAGGTGTTCACCATATGAATGATTTTTATCTCTATGCAGTTTGAGAAATGCCTGATACGAGATGTGTATTTATGAGAAATGAAATCTTGTGGTCTATTATTACAATTTGATAAATATATAGGTTAAACCTATAACTCACCAACATTTTTTGTTAACGTTTTAAGCATGTTTATTCTCAGGTGATTGTTAAGAGCTTCCGCTGTTGCATACTAAATTAAGGACAAGATTTGGAGTCCATGCTTGTATAATATTGTGTAAAAACTGCATTCAAGAAACTTATTTCGATGTAATATATTTTTATTGTAAACCATTATGTAATGGTCGTGTGTAAACGGTATATTTTAGATTATCATTATTTGATAATCTATTTAATGCTTTTTAAACCTTTATCGATAAAATAGAAGTTATGGTTGTTTTAAAAAAATGAATGTAGTCTTTGAAAAACGTCTCATATAGAGGTCAAAACCTCGCGACGAAATCAATTAATATGGAACGTTTATAATCTATATGAACGGGACATTTCAGTTGGTATCCGAGCATTGGCCTTAGAGAACTAGAAATTTGCATTAGTGTGTCTAACCGAATTTGTTAGGATGCATTAGTGAGTCTGGACTTCGACCGTGTTTTCTTTAAAAACGATTGCTTAACATTTTTTGTTGTTGGAAACTATATATTATTAACATGTAAATATTATGTGATATATTAATCTCTTAACGTATTTGATATTATGTGATAGATGTCTACCTCTAATACAAATCCCATCGACTCACCTAATAATAATGATGAGTCGAATATATATTGGGAAGATTCACAAATTCCCGAAGAGGAACCGGAAGAAGAGGAACCGGAAGAAGAGGAACCGGAAGAAGAAGAACCCGAAAAAGAAGAGGTTCCGGGAGAGGAAATATTAGAAACCACTGAAAAACAGATAAATAAAAGAAAATCCTCAACCAATGGACCAAAATTAATAATGGTCAATGGTGTTTCCGCCGAGGAAGCAAAATATTGGGAAGATTACCAATTTTTCGATGAATCGGATCCCGATGAGGATTCCGATGATGCTATAGAAATTACCCCGACACAATTTGAAAAAGCAAAAGAAAATAATAAGGAAAAAGGCATAAAAATAGAAAAATACGAGTCCAACCCAGATGATCTCTATGTTAACATGAAATGTCCCGATGGAAAATACCGTCAACACCCGTATTTCTTAAGTTTTAGCTATAACCCTGGAACATCTAAGCCACCGGGTCCTTCTAGACCATTTGTGAAAAGAACGGCTCGTATTAGGGGAGCACCATATATCCCTAGGAAATTAGCGAAACAAACTAAGTCCGAAGAAGAAGAAACAAGTGAGTCGGAATAAAGAGTTGTAATCATGCGGTGTAATATATGTAATATAAGTGTGCTTGTACTTTCATGTTGTATGTAAAAAAAAATTGCTTGTATTATTTGATAATTATCTTTTACAAATCTAATTCTCGTCTGTTTTACAGTATAAAAACACAATGGACGTTAAGGATAGACAACCAAAAATTTTAGAAGACCTACTCGGGGACATGATTGATGAAATATTGTCTAAAGTCGGTCAGAATTCATCGGCACAATTATTTACGGCAAAATTAGTTTATAGAACATTTGAAGAACGTTCCAGGCATGCCTTAGTTTATAAAAGGCTTTCATTTGAAATATGGGGTATATCACATTGGGGACACCGTAAGTTAAGTCGTATTTTCTTTAAAGCGTTAAATGCGGGGAACCCAAATGCAATTTTACGCTACAGGTTAAGAACCTATTTTGACTCAACATATCCTAACGTAGGACTTCGTGAGTTAGAAAGAGCTTCTAACATGCAACATAAAGAAGCATGTTATGCTTACGGGTTAGTGATGTTCACTTCTCACCAAAGTGAGAAAAAGAACATCGGATTACAACTTTTAAATAAAACCTTCCCACAAGTGACGAATTCAGTAGCTGGGGTGAGAAACAAGGTTTTTAGATTATTATGGGGCTGTTGGACATTACGAAACCCACGTCCCTTTGATGATGTTACAACATGCTGTCTTGTCAACGGCCACAATGGTTATATTCCACAAGACCAAGGATGGGAAGTAGTTTTAGTAAAACCAGAATGCATGACTTGTTTCTGGACTTATGAATTACGTGTTTTTATTGCCTTTGCTGAACGACTTGTGCATTAACTAGGATTGTTGTCACAACTATTTTGTATCAAAGTTATTGTGTGCTATATTTCATGCTATATGTATAATAGCGGTATTGTAAGTTTGTAAAATATTGTATAAAATTTTGAACGTGAAATATTATTATAATCAGTTTTTCATATAGAATTGTAGTAGTTGAATTGTATACTAGCTACTAAGTATGAACTTAACGGGTAGGTACCACCCGAATTAAAATAATAAAAAGCTAATATGAAGAAAAAGCTTTTATAAATGAGTTCATATTATGCTACGAAATACTATTGACTACTCTTAATATTCTATATGATTAACTTAATTCTTTTGGTTATTTTTGAAGGAAATGGCACCGACTACTCGCCAGAACTTGAACATGAGCGAGGAAGACTTTCGTGTTTTCCTTGCTGCGAACATAGCCGCAGTGCAGGCCGCAATACAAAATAAAAACAATAACTCTGGTTCTAGCAGTGGAACTAATTCCACGAGAAATCGTGTAGGATGCTCCTACAAAGAATTCATTGCCTGTAAACCTCTGGAATTCGATGGAACCGAGGGTCCAATCAGATTGAAATGGTGGACCGAAAAGATTGAATCGGTGTTTGCCATAAGTAAGTGTACTGAAGAAGACAAAGTAAAGTACGCTACGCATACCTTCACAGGTACTGCGTTAACATGGTGAAATACCTATCTAGAACAAGTGGGACAAGATGCTGCGTACGCACTACCGTGGTCAGCATTCAAACATCTGATGACTGAGCAGTATAGTCCCAGAAGAGAGGTCAACAAGCTAAAAGTAGAGCTTAAGGGATTACGAACACAAGGATTCGATATTACCACATACGAATGACAATTCACGGAGTTGTGCTTATTGTGCCCGAGAGCGTTCGAAGATGAAGAGGAGAAAATTGACGCATTTGTAAAAGGGTTACTAGAAAGGATCCAAGAAGATATAAGTTCACATGAGCCCGCTTCCATACAAAAGGCGAGTCGAATGGCTCATAAACTCATAAATCAAATTGAGGAAAGAGTTAAAGAGCAGACGGCTGAAGAAGCCAACATGAAACAAATCAAAAGAAAGTGGGAAGAAATCAGTGACAAGGGTCACAAATTTAACAATCAACACAACAATCACAACTTCAATCGCACCAATTATCGCAACAACAAACGCAACAACAATCGTTCAAACAACAACTACAACAACCATCCTAACAATAACAACCACCACAACAATCATCCCAACATCAATAACAACCGCAACAACAACAATTATTATAACAATAATAATCAGAAAAAGCCATGCCAAAGGTGTGAAGAGTACCACTCGAATGAGTTCTATAAGACATTTTGCACCAAGTGTAAAAGAACTGGTCATGGTGCGAGAAAGTGTGAGGTCTATGGCCCAATGAATAACAGAAATAAAAGAATAGATAATGTTGGAACAAGTAATGCCGCCTTTGTTTATTATGGATGTGGAAAACCGGGCCATATTAGTAGTAATTGCCCGAACTCAGAGAAAAATAATGGGCAAAGTCGTGGAAGAGTTTTCAATATTAATACGGCAGAAGCGCGGGAAGACCCGGAGCTTGTTACGGGTACGTTTCTCATTAACAATAAATCTGCTTATGTTTTATTTGATTCGGGTGCGGATAGGAGCTATATGAGTAGAGATTTTTGTACCAAATTAAGTTGTCCATTGACGCCTTTGGATAATAAATTTTTACTCGAATTAGCAAACGGTAAATTAATTTCAGCAGATAATATATGTCGAAATCGAGAAATTAAGCTGGTTAGTGAAACATTTAAGATTGATTTGATACCAGTAGAGTTAGGAAGTTTTGATGTGATAATTGGCATGGACTGGTTGAAAAAGGAGAGAGCAGTGATCGTATGTTACAAAAATGCAATTCGCATTGTATGAGAAAAAGGAAAACTCTTAATGGTGTACGGATAAAAGAGCAACGCGAAGCTAAATCTTATTAGTAATTTGAAGGCATAAAAACTAATAAGAAAAGGTTGGTATGCTGTTCTAGCACATGTCAAGAAAGTACAAACCGAAGAAAAGAACATCAATGATGTTCCCGTCGCAAAAGAGTTTCCCGATGTATTTCCAAAAGAATTACCGGGATTACCTCCACACCGATCCGTTGAATTTCAAATAGACTTGGTATCAGGAGCTGCACCAATAGCTCGTGCTCCATACAGACTCGCACCCAGCGAAATGAAGGAACTCCAAAGCCAATTACAAGAACTTTTAGAGCGTGGTTTCATTCGACCAAGCACATCACCATGGGGAGCTCCTGTTTTGTTTGTCAAAAAGAAGGACGGTACATTCAAGTTGTGTATCGACTACCGAGAGTTGAACAAACTTACCATCAAGAACCGTTATCCACTACCGAGAATCGACGACTTATTTGATCAACTACAAGGGTCTTCGGTTTATTCGAAGATCGATTTACGTTCTGGATATCATCAAATGCGGGTGAAGGAGGATGATATTCCAAAAACAGCCTTTAGGACGCGTTACGGTCATTACGAGTTTATGGTTATGCCATTTGGTTTAACTAACATACCACCTGTGTTCATGGACCTTATGAACCGAGTGTGTGGACCATATCTTGACAAGTTTGTCATTGTTTTCATCGATGACATACTTATCTACTCAAAGAATGATCAAGAGCACGAAGAACATTTGAGAAAAGTGCTAGAGTTGTTGAAGAAAGAAAAACTGTACGCTAAGTTTTTAAAGTGTGCATTTTGGTTGGAAGAATTTCAATTCCTCGGTCACATAGTGAACGAAGAAGGTATTCAGGTGGATCCAGAAAAGATTGAAACCGTTGAAAAATGGGAAACCCCGAAAACTCCGAAGCATATACGCCAATTTTTAGGACTAGCTGGTTACTACAGAAGATTCATCCAAGATTTTTCTAAAATAGCAAAACCCTTGACTGCATTAACGCATAAAGGGAATAAATTTGAATGGAAGGATGAGCAGGAGAAAACATTTCAATTGTTGAAGAAAAAGTTAACTACGGCACCTATATTGTCATTGCCTGAAGGGACTGATGATTTTGTGATATATTGTGATGGCCTCAAAGCAAGGTCTCGGTAGTGTATTAATGCAACGAATGAAGGTAATTGCCTATGCGTCTAGACAATTGAAGATTCACGAGCAAAATTATATGACACACGATTTGGAGCTAGGCGCTGTTGTTTTTGCATTAAAGACTTGGAGGCACTACTTATATGGGGTCAAAAGTATTATATATACCGACCACAAAAGTCTCCAACACATATTTAATCAGAAATAATTGAACATGAGGCAGCGTATGTGGATTGAGTTATTGAATGATTACGATTTCGAGATTCGTTACCACCCGGGGAAGGCGAATGTGGTAGCCGATGAAATGTCCCGTTCTTATTGATTAAAAACGTTCCATATTAATTGATTTCGTTGCGAGTTTTTGACCTCTATATGAGACGTTTTTCAAAGACTGCATTCATTTTTAAAACAAACCATAACCTTTATTTCATAAATAAAGGTTTAAAAAGCTTTACGTAGATTATCAAATAATGATAATCTAAAATATCCTGTTTACACACGACCATTACATAATGGTTTACAATACAAATATGTTACATCGAAATCAGTTTCTTGAATGCAATTTTTACACAGTATCATACAAACATGGACTCTAAATCTTGTCCTTATTTTAGTATGCAACAGCGGAAGCTCTTAGTATTCACCTGAGAATAAACATGCTTTAAACGTCAACAAAAATGTTGGTGAGTTATAGGTTTAACCTATATATATCAAATTGTAACGATAGACCACAAGATTTCATATTTCAATATACATCCCATACATAGAGATAAAAATCATTCATATGGTGAACACCTGGTAACCGACATTAACAAGATGCATATATAAGAATATCCCCATCATTCCGGGACACCCTTCGGATATGATATAAATTTCGAAGTACTAAAGCATCCGGTACTTTGGATGGGGTTTGTTAGGCCCAATAGATCTATCTTTAGGATTCGCGTCAATTAGGGTGTCTGTTCCCTAATTCTTAGATTACCAGACTTAATAAAAAGGGACATATTCGATTTCGATAATTCAACCATAGAATGTAGTTTCACGTACTTGTGTCTATTTTGTAAATCATTTATAAAACTTGCATGTATTCTCATCCCAAAAATATTAGATTTTAAAAGTGGGACTATAACTCACTTTCACAGATTTTTTTACTTCGTCGAGAAGTAAGACTTGGCCACTGTTGATTCACGAACCTATAACAATATATACATATATATTAAAGTATGTTCAAAATATATTTACAACACTTTTAATATATTTTGATGTTTTAAGTTTATTAAGTCAGCTGTCCTCGTTAGTAACCTACAACTAGTTGTCCACAGTTAGATGTACAGAAATAAATTGATAAATATTATCTTGAATCAATCCACGACCCAGTATATACGTATCTCAGTATTGATCACAACTCAAACTATATATATTTTGGAATCAACCTCAACCCTGTATAGCTAACTCCAACATTCACATATAGAGTGTCTATGGTTGTTCCGAAATATATATAGATGTGTCGACATGATAGGTCGAAATATTGTATACGTGTCTATGGTATCTCAAGATTACATAATATACAATACAAGTTGATTAAGTTATAGTTGGAATAGATTTGTTACCAATTTTCACGTAGCTAAAATGAGAAAAATTATCCAATCTTGTTTTACCCATAACTTCTTCATTTTAAATCCGTTTTGAGTGAATCAAATTGCTATGGTTTCATATTGAACTCTATTTTATGAATATAAATAGAAAAGGTATAGGTTTATAGTTGGAAAAATAAGTTACAAGTCGTTTTTGTAAAGGTAGTCATTTCAGTCGAAAGAACGACGTCTAGATGATCATTTTAGAAAACATACTTCCACTTTGAGTTTAACCATAATTTTTGAATATAGTTTCATGTTCATAATAAAAATCATTTTCTCAGAATAACAACTTTTAAATCAAAGTTTATCATAGTTTTTAATTAACTAACCCAAAACAGCCCGCGGTGTTACTACGACGGCGTAAATCCGGTTTTACGGTGTTTTTCGTGTTTCCAGGTTTTAAATCATTAAGTTAGCATATCATATAGATATAGAACATGTGTTTAGTTAATTTTAAAAGTCAAGTTAGAAGGATTAACTTTTGTTTGCGAACAAGTTTAGAATTAACTAAACTATGTTCTAGTGATTACGAGTTTAAACCTTCGAATAAGATAGTTTTATATATATGAATCGAATGATGTTATGAACATCATTACTACCTCAAGTTTAGTAGGTAAACCTACTGGAAGTGACAAGAAATGATCTAGCTTCAAAGGATCTTGGATGGTTTGAAAGTTCTTGAAGTAGGATCATGACACAAAAACAAGTTCAAGTAAGATTTTTACTCGAATTAAGATAGTTTATAGTTATAGAAATTGAATCAAAGTTTGAATATGAATATTAATTTGAATAAGAAAGATAACCTACTGTATATAACAAAGGTTTCTTGATCTTAGATGATTACTTGGAATGGATTAGAAAGCTTGGAAGTAAATTAGTAAACTTGAAGGGATTTTTGAAGTGTTCTTGAAGTGTTCTTCCTATGATGATTATAGCTTGATTCTTGAAGTGATTTTTGATGAAGATGATGATTAACTACTGGAAAAATACGTTCATAATAGTGTGGGTGTGTTGAGAGAGAATTAGAAAGAGAATTGGAAGTGAAATGGAGTGAATGATGAGTGGTAATTGGTGAGTGGTGAGTGGGGTTAAAAGGAGTTCTAGTTAGTTGACTAGCTCATGGTAGAAGTTAAAATTGATTAGTCATACATGACATAATCAAGAGTGGAATTCCATGCTAGTTCCTATTGGTATATACCCATAGTAAGTACGTTTTGAAGCTGTGTATAATACAGGTAAAAATACGACTAGAATTCTTGATGAAAGAAAAGAATGGGAAAGTAACTGTAACCATTTTCGTTAAGTATGAGTGTTTTGATATATGTCTTGAAGTCTTCCAAAATTATTTTAATACATCTAAATACACTACATGTATATACATTTTAACTGAGTCGTTAAGTCATCGTTAGTCGTTACATGTAAGTGTTGTTTTGAAACCTTTAAGTTAACGATCTCAATTAATGTTGTTAACCCATTGTTTATAATATCTAATGAGATGTTAAATTATTATATTATCATGATATTATGATATATTAATATATCTTAATATGATATATATACATTTAAATGTCGTTACAACGATAATCGTTACATATATGTCTCGTTTCGAAATCCTTAAGTTAGTAGTCTTGTTTATATGTATATAACTCATTGTTAATATACTTATGGAGATACTTACTTATCATAATCTCATGTTAACCATATGTATATCCATATATATATCGTCATGTCATTTTTACAAGTTTTAACGTTCGTGAATCGCCGGTCAACTTGGGTGGTCAATTGTCTATATGAAACATATTTCAATTAATCAAGTCTTAACAAGTTTGATTGCTTAATATGTTGGAAACATTTAATCATGTAAATATCAATCTCAATTAATATATATAAACATGGAAAAGTTCGGGTCACTACAGTACCTACCCATTAAATAAATTTCGTCCCGAAATTTTAAGCTGTTGAAGGTGTTGACGAATCTTCTGGAAATAGATGCGGGTATTTCTTCTTCATCTGATCTTCACGCTCCCAGGTGAACTCAGGTCCTCTACAAGCATTCCATCAAACCTTAACAATTGGTATCTTGTTTTGCTTAAGTCTTTTAACCTCACGATCCATTATTTCGACGGGTTCTTCGATGAATTGGAGTTTTTCGTTGATTTGGATTTCGTCCAACGGAATAGTGAGATCTTCTTTAGCAAAACATTTCTTCAAATTTGAGACGTGGAAAGTGTTTTGTACAGCCGCGAGTTGTTGAGGTAGCTCCAGTTGGTAAGCTACTGGTCTGACACGATCTATAATCTTGAATGGTCCAATGGACCTTGGATTTAGTTTCCCCCGCTTACCAAATTGAACAACGCCTTTCCAAGGTGAAACCTTAAGCATGACCATTTCTCCAATTTCAAACTCTATATCTTTTCTTTTACTGTCCGCGTAGCTCTTTTGTCTACTTTGGGCGGTTTTCAACCGTTGTTGAATTTGGATGATCTTCTCGGTAGTTTCTTGTATAATCTCCGGACCCGTAATCTGTCTATCCCCACTTCACTCCAACAAATCGGAGACCTGCACTTTCTACCATAAAGTGCTTCAAACGGCGCCATCTCAATGATTGAATGGTAGCTGTTGTTGTAGGAAAATTCTGCTAACGGTAGATGTCGATCCCAACTGTTTCCGAAATCAATAACACATGCTCGTAGCATGTCTTCAAGCGTTTGTATCGTCCTTTCACTCTACCCATCAGTTTGTGGATGATAGGCAGTACTCATGTCTAGACGAGTTCCTAATGCTTGCTGTAATGTCTGCCAGAATCTTGAAATAAATCTGCCATCCCTATCAGAGATAATAGAGATTGGTATTCCATGTCTGGAGACGACTTCTTTCAAATACAGTCGTGCTAACTTCTCCATCTTTTCATCTTCTCTTATTGGCAGGAAATGTGCTGATTTGGTAAGACGATCAACTATTACCCAAATAGTATCAAAACCACTTGCAGTCCTTGGCAATTTAGTGATGAAATCCATGGTAATGTTTTCCCATTTCCATTCTGGGATTTCGGGTTGTTGAAGTAGACCTGATGGTTTCTGATGCTCAGCTTTGACCTTAGAACACGTCAAACATTCTCCTACGTATTTAGCAACATCGGCTTTCATATCCGGCCACCAAAAATGTTTCTTGAGATCCTTGTACATCTTTCCCGTTCCAGGATGTATTGAGTATCTGGTTTTATGAGATTCTCTAAGTACCATTTCTCTCATATCTCCAAATTTTGGTACCCAAATCCTTTCAGCCCTATACCGGGTTCCGTCTTCCCGAATATTAAGATGCTGCTCCGATCCTTTGGGTATTTCATCCTTTAAATTTCCTTCTTTTAAAACTCCTTGTTGCGCCTCCTTTATTTGAGTAGTAAGGTTATTATGAATCATTATATTCATAGATTTTACTCGAATGGGTTCTCTGTCCTTCCTGCTCAAGGCATCAGCTACCACATTTGCCTTCCCCGGGTGGTAACGAATCTCAAAGTCGTAATCATTCAGCAATTCAATCCACCTACGCTGCCTCATATTCAGTTGTTTCTGATTAAATATGTGTTGAAGACTTTTGTGGTCGGTATATATAATACTTTTAACCCCATATAAGTAGTGCCTCCAAGTCTTTAATGCAAAAACAACCGCGCCTAATTCCAAATCATGCGTCGTATAATTTTGCTCGTGAATCTTCAATTGTCTAGACGCATAAGCAATCACCTTCGTCTGTTGCATTAATACACAACCGAGACCTTGCTTTGATGCGTCACAATAAATCACAAAATCATCATTCCCTTCAGGCAATGACAATATAGGTGCCGTAGTTAGCTTTTTCTTCAATAATTGAAACGCTTTCTCTTGTTCATCCTTCCATTCAAATTTCTTCCCTTTATGCGTTAATGCAGTCAAGGGTTTTGCTATTCTGGAAAATTCTTGAATGAATCTTCTGTAGTAACCAGCCAATCCTAAAAATTGACGTATATGCTTCGGAGTTTTTGGAGTTTCCCACTTTTCAACGGTTTCGATCTTTGCCGGGTCCACCTGGATACCTTCTTTGTTCACTATGTGACCGAGGAATTGAACTTCTTCCAACCAAAATGCACACTTTGAAAACTTAGCGTACAGTTTTTCTTTCCTCAATACTTCTAGCACTTTTCTCAAATGTTCTTCGTGCTCTTGTTCATTCTTAGAGTAAATAAGTATGTCATCGATGAAAACAATGACAAACTTGTCAAGATATGGCCCACACACTCGGTTCATAAGGTCCATGAACACAGCTGGTGCGTTAGTCAATCCAAACGGCATAACCATAAACTCGTAATGACCATAACGCGTCCTAAAAGCAGTTTTTGGAATATCATCCTCCTTTACTCGCATTTGATGATATCCAGAACGTAAATCGATCTTCGAATAAACCGATGAGCCTTGTAGTTGATCAAATAAGTCGTCGATTCTCGGTAGTGGGTAGCGGTTCTTGATGGTAAGTTTGTTCAACTCTCGGTAGTCGATACACAACCTGAATGTACCATCTTTCTTCTTGAAAAACAAAACAGGAGCTCCCCACGGTGATGTGCTTGGTCGAATGAAACCGTGCTCTAAAAGTTCTTGTAATTGGCTTTGCAGTTCTTTCATCTCGCTGGGTGCGAGTCTGTATGGAGTACGAGCTATTGGTGCAGCTCCTGGTACAAGATCTATTTGAAATTCAACGGATCGATGTGGGGGTAATCCCGATAATTCTTTCGGAAATACATCGGGAAATTCTTTTGCGACGGGAACATCATTGATGCTCTTTTCTTCAGTTTGTACTTCCTCGACGTGTGCTAGAACAGCATAGCAACCTTTTCTTATTAGTTTTTGTGCCTTCAAATTACTAATAAGATGTAGCTTCGTGTTGCCCTTTTCTCCGTACACCATTAAGGGTTTTCCTTTTTCTCGTATAATGCGAATTGCATTTTTGTAACAAACGATCTCTGCTTTCACTTCTTTCAACCAGTCCATACCTATTATCACATCAAAACTTCCTAACTCTACTGGTATCAAATCAATCTTAAATGTTTCGCTAACCAGTTTAATTTCTCGATTCCGACATATATTATCTGCTGAAATTAATTTACCATTTGCTAATTCGAGTAAAAATTTACTATCCAAAGGCGTCAATGGACAACTTAATTTAGCACAAAAATCTCTACTCATATAGCTTCTATCCGCACCCGAATCAAATAAAACGTAAGCAGATTTATTGTCAATAAGAAACGTACCCGTCACAAGATCCGGGTCTTCCTGTGCCTCTGTCGCATTAATATTGAAAACTCTTCCGCGGCCTTGTCCATTCGTGTTCTCCTGGTTCAGGCAATTTCTAATAATGTGGCCCGGTTTTCCACATTTATAACAAACTACATTGGCATAACTTGCTCCGACACTACTTGCTCCGCCATTACTCATTCTGACACCATTTGTTC
The DNA here is from genome assembly GCF_046630445.1 of Rutidosis leptorrhynchoides. Lineage (NCBI taxonomy): Eukaryota > Viridiplantae > Streptophyta > Magnoliopsida > Asterales > Asteraceae > Rutidosis > Rutidosis leptorrhynchoides. The sequence goes on from NC_092342.1 coordinate 77,117,977, forward strand.
CTTTCGTTCTATTAACCTCTGGTCCGTAGACCTCACACTTTGCCGCGCTATGACCATTTCTTTTACACTTGTTGCAAAATTTGGTGCAGAACCCCGAGTGATACTTTTCACACCTTTGGCATAGCTGCTTCTGATTGTTGTTGTTGTTGCAGTTATTATTGTTGTTGGGATGATTGTTGTAGTTGCTGTTGTTGTTGTTGTTGTTGTTGTTGTTGGGCCGTTTGTTGTAGTTGCGATTGATGTTGCGATTGTTGGGATAATTGTTGCGATTATTGTTGTAATTGCTGTTGTTGTTGTATTGGTGATTCTTATCACCGTTTTCCTCCCACTTTCTTTTGACTTGCTTCACATTGGCCTCTTCAGCAGTCTGTTCTTTAATTCTTTCTTCAATCTGGTTCACTAGTTTGTGAGCCATTCTACATGCCTGTTGTATGGAGGCGGGCTCGTGTGAACTTATATCTTCTTGGATTCTTTCTGGTAATCCTTTCACAAACGCGTCGATCTTCTCTTCCTCATCTTCGAATGCTCCCGGACACAATAGGCACAATTCTGTGAATCGTCTTTCGTACGTGGTAATATCAAATCCTTGGGTTCGTAACCCTCTAAGTTCTGTCTTGAGCTTATTGACCTCAGTTCTGGGACGGTACTTCTCGTTCATCAAGTGCTTGAATGCTGACCACGGTAGTGCGTACACATCGTCTTGTCCCACTTGCTCTAGATAGGTATTCCACCATGTTAACGCAGAACCTGTGAAGGTATGCGTAGCGTACTTTACTTTGTCCTCTTCAGTACACTTACTTATGGTAAACACCGATTCGACCTTCTCGGTCCACCGTTTCAATCCGATCGGTCCTTCGGTTCCATCAAATTCCAAAGGTTTGCAGGCAGTGAATTCTTTGTAGGTGCATCCTACACGATTTTCTGTACTGCTAGATCCAAGGTTATTGTTGGTATGTAGCGCAGCCTGTACTGCGGCTATGTTTGAAGCTAGAAAAGTACGAAATTCCTCTTCATTCATATTCACGGTGTGTCGAGTAGTCGGTGCCATTTCCTTCAAAATAGTCAAATGGAACAAGTTAATCATACAGAATATTAAGAGTAGTTAATAGTATTTCGTAGCATAATATGAACTCATTTATAAAAGCTTTTTCTTCATATTAGCGTTTTATAAGTTTAAATTCGGGTAGTACCTACCCGTTAAGTTCATACTTAGTTGCTAATATACAATTCAACTACTACAATTCTATATGAAAAACTGATTATAATAATATTTCGCGTTCAAACTTTTACACAATATTTTACAAACTTACAATACCGCTTATTTTACATATAGCATGAAATATAGCACACAATAAATTTGATACAAGATGGTTGTGAAGATAATTCTAGCTAGTACACAAGTCGTTCAGCAAAGGCAATAAAGACACGTAATTCATACGTCCAGAAACAAGTCATGCATTCTGGTTTTACTAGGACTACTTCCCATCCTTGGTCTTGTGGAACATAACCGTTATGGCCATTGATAAGACAGCGTGTTGTAACATCGTCAAAGGGACGAGAGTTACGTAATGTCCAACAGTCCCGTAACAATCTAAAAACCTCATTTCTTACCCCAATTACCGACTCTGTCACTTGTGGGAACGTTTTTTTTAATAGTTGTAGGCCGATGTTCTTGTTCTCACTTTGGTGAGAAGCGAACATTACTAATCCGTAACCATAACATGCTTCTTTATGTTGCATGTTAGCCGCTTTTTCTAAATCACGAAGTCCAATATTCGGATATATTGAGTCAAAATAATTTCTTAACCCATTGCGTAAAATAGCATTTGGGTTCCCCGCAATATATGCGTCAAAGTAAACACATCGTAACTTATGGATTTCCCAATGTGATATCGCCCATCTTTCGAATGAAAGCCTTTTATAAACCAAGGCATTCTTGGAACGTTCTTTGAATGTCTTACAAACTGATCTCGCCTTAAATAGTTGTGCCGAAGAATTCTGACCGACTCTAGACAAGATTTCATCAATCATGTCTCCGGGTAGGTCTCTTAAAATATTGGGTTGTCTATCCATTTTGTGTTTTTATACTGTAAAATAGAAAAGAGTTAGATTCATAAAAAAATACTTATTAATACAAGCAATTTTTACATATATCATAAAGCATAAGCACACTATATTACATATATTACACCACACGAATACAACTATCTTATTCTGACTCGCTTGTTTCTTCTTCTTCGGTTTTGGTTCGTTTTGCCAAGTTTCTAGGGATATATGATGTTCCCCTAATACGAGCCGTAATTTTCCACATTGGTTTAGAAAAACCTGGTGGTTTAGAGGTTCCCGGGTCATTGTTACAACTTAAGGACTTCGGGGGTTGACGATACATATAAAGTTCATCGGGGTTGGAATTAGATTTCTCTATTTTTATGCCCTTTTCCTTATTATTTTCTTTTGCCTTTTTAAATTCAGTTGGGGTAATTTCTATAACATCATCGGAATTCTCGTCAGAATCCGATTCATCGGATAATTGGTAATCCTCCCAATATTTTGCTTCCTTAGCGGAAACACCATTGACCATAATTAACCTTGGTCGGTTGGTTGAGGATTTTCTTTTACTCAACCATTTTATTATTTCCCCCACCAGTTCCGATTCTTCTTCTGGTTCCGATTCTTCTTCCGGTTCCGATTCTTCTTCTGGTTCCGACTCTTCTTCCGGTTCCTCTTCGGGAACTTGTGAATCAGTCCACGAATCATTCCAATTTACATTTGACTCTTCATTATTATTAGGTGAGTCAATGGGACTTGTTCTAGAGGTAGACATCTATCACATAATATCAAACGCGTTAAGAGATTAATATATCACATAATATTCACATGTTAAAAATATATAGTTTCCAACAAAATTTGTTAAGCAATCATTTTTCAAGTAAACACGGTCGAAGTCCAGACTCACTAATGCATCCTAACAAACTCGATAAGACACACTAATGCAAAATTCTGGTTCTCTAAGACCAACGCTCTGATACCAACTGAAATGTCCCGTTCTAATTGATTAAAAACGTTCCATATTAATTGATTTCGTTGCGAGGTTTTGACCTCTATATGAGACGTTTTTCAAAGACTGCATTCATTTTTAAAACAAACCATAACCTTTATTTCATAAATAAAGGTTTAAAAAGCTTTACCTAGATTATCAAATAATGATAATCTAAAATATCCTGTTTACACACGACCATTACATAATGGTTTACAATACAAATATGTTACATCGAAATCAGTTTCTTGAATGCAGTTTTTACACAGTATCATACAAACATGGACTCCAAATCTTGTCCTTATTTTAGTATGCAACAGCGGAAGCTCTTAGTATTCACCTGAGAATAAACATGCTTTAAACGTCAACAAAAATGTTGGTGAGTTATAGGTTTAACCTATATATATCAAATTATAACGATAGACCACAAGATTTCATATTTCAATATACATCCCATACATAGAGATAAAAATCATTCATATGGTGAGCACCTGGTAACCGACATTAACAAGATGCATATATAAGAATATCCCCATCATTCCGGGACACCCTTCGGATATGATATAAATTTCGAAGTACTAAAGCATCCGGTACTTTGGATGGGGTTTGTTAGGCCCAATAGATCTATCTTTAGGATTCGCGTCAATTAGGGTGTCTGTTCCCTAATTCTTAGATTACCAGACTTAATAAAAAGGGGCATATTCGATTTTGATAATTCAACTATAGAATGTAGTTTCACGTACTTGTGTCTATTTTGTAAATCATTTATAAAACCTGCATGTATTCTCATCCCAAAAATATTAGATTTTAAAAGTGGGACTATAACTCACTTTCACAGATTTTTTTACTTCGTCGAGAAGTAAGACTTGGCCACTATTGATTCACGAACCTATAACAATATATACATATATATTAAAGTATGTTCAAAATATATTTACAACACTTTTAATATATTTTGATGTTTTAAGTTTATTAAGTCAGCTGTCCTCGTTAGTAACCTACAACTAGTTGTCCACAGTTAGATGTACAGAAATAAATCGATAAATATTATCTTGAATCAATCCACGACCCAGTGTATACGTATCTCAGTATTGATCACAACTCAAACTATATATATTTTGGAATCAACCTCAACCCTGTATAGCTAACTCCAACATTCACATATAGAGTGTCTATGGTTGTTCCGAAATATATATAGATGTGTCGACATGATAGGTCGAAACATTGTATACGTGTCTATGGTATCTCAAGATTACATAATATACAATACAAGTTGATTAAGTTATAGTTGGAATAGATTTGTTACCAATTTTCACGTAGCTAAAATGAGAAAAATTATCCAATCTTGTTTTACCCATAACTTCTTCATTTTAAATCCGTTTTGAGTGAATCAAATTGCTATGGTTTCATATTGAACTCTATTTTATGAATATAAACAGAAAAGGTATAGGTTTATAGTCGGAAAAATAAGTTACAAGTCATTTTTGTAAAGGTAGTCATTTCAGTCGAAAGATCGACTTCTAGATGACCATTTTAGAAAACATACTTCCACTTTGAGTTTAACCATAATTTTTGGATATAGTTTCATGTTCATAATAAAAATCATTTTCTCAGAATAACAACTTTTAAATCAAAGTTTATCATAGTTTTTAATTAACTAATCCAAAACAGCCCGCGGTGTTACTACGACGGCGTAAATCCGGTTTTACGGTGTTTTTCGTGTTTCCAGGTTTTAAATCATTAAGTTAGCATATCATATAGATATAGAACATGTGTTTAGTTAATTTTAAAAGTCAAGTTAGAAGGATTAACTTTTGTTTGCGAACAAGTTTAGAATTAACTAAACTATGTTCTAGTGATTACGAGTTTAAACCTTCGAATAAGATAGTTTTATATATATGAATCGAATGATGTTATGAACATAATTACTACCTCAAGTTTAGTAGGTAAACCTACTGGAAGTGACAAGAAATGATCTAGCTTCAAAGGATCTTGGATGGCTTGAAAGTTCTTGAAGTAGGATCATGACACAAAAACAAGTTCAAGTAAGATTTTTACTCGAATTAAGATAGTTTATAGTTATAGAAATTGAATCAAAGTTTGAATATGAATATTACTTTGAATAAGAAAGATAACCTACTGTATATAACAAAGGTTTCTTGATCTTAGATGATTACTTGGAATGGATTAGAAAGCTTGGAAGTAAATTAGTAAACTTGAAGGGATTTTTGAAGTGTTCTTGAAGTGTTCTTCCTATGATGATTATAGCTTAATTGTTGAAGTGATTTTTGATGAAGATGATGATTAACTACTGGAAAAATACGTTCATAATAGTGTGGGTGTGTTGAGAGAGAATTAGAAAGAGAATTGGAAGTGAAATGGAGTGAATGATGAGTGGTAATTGGTGAGTGGTGAGTGGGGTTAAAAGGAATTCTAGTTAGTTGACTAGCTCATGGTAGAAGTTAAAATTGATTAGTCATACATGACATAATCAAGAGTGGAATCCCATGCTAGTTCCTATTGGTATATACCCATAGTAAGTACGTTTTGAAGCTGTGTATAATACGGGTAAAAATACGACTAGAATTCTTGATGAAAGAAAAGAATGGGAAAGTAACTGTAACCATTTTCGTTAAGTATGAGTGTTTTGATATATGTCTTGAAGTCTTCCAAAAGTATTTTAATACATCTAAATACACTACATGTATATACATTTTAACTGAGTCGTTAAGTCATCGTTAGTCGTTACATGTAAGTGTTGTTTTGAAACCTTTAAGTTAACGATCTCAATTAATGTTGTTAACCCATTGTTTATTATATCTAATGAGATGTTAAATTATTATATTATCATGATATTATGATATATTAATATATCTTAATATGATATATATACATTTAAATGTCGTTACAACGATAATCGTCACATATATGTCTCGTTTCGAAATCCTTAAGTTAGTAGTCTTGTTTATATGTATATAACTCATTGTTAATATACTTATGGAGATACTTACTTATCATAATCTCATGTTAACCATATGTATATCCATATATATATATCGTCATGTCGTTTTTACAAGTTTTAACGTTCGTGAATCGCCGGTCAACTTGGGTGGTCAATTGTCTATATGAAACATATTTCAATTAATCAAGTCTTAACAAGTTTGATTGCTTAACATGTTGGAAACATTTAATCATGTAAATATCAATCTCAATTAATATATATAAACATGGAAAAGTTCGGGTCACTACAGCCGATGCTTTGAGTAGAAAGGACAGAGAACCTATACAGGTAAAAGCTATGAATATAATTATTCGCACTAACCTTACTACTCAAATAAAGGAGGCGCAACAGGGTGTTGTAAAAGAAGGGAATTTGAAGAATGAAATACCCAAAGGATCGGAGAAACACCTTAATATTCGAGAAGACGGAACCCGGTATAGAGCCGAAAGAATTTGGGTACCAAAGTTTGGAGATGTGAGAGAAATGGTACTTGGGGAAGCACATAAAACCAGATACTCAAAGCAAGGACCTCAAGAAACATTTTTGGTGGCCGGGTATGAAAGCCGATATTGCGAGATATGTAGGAGAATGTTTGACATGTTCTAAGGTCAAAGATTAACATCAGAAACCATCAGGTCTAATTCAACAACCTGAAATCCCAGAATGGAAATGGGAAGACATTACCATGGATTTCATTACTAAATTGCCAAGGACTGCAAGTGGTTATGATACTATTTGGGTAATAGTCTATCTTCTCACCAAATCAGCACATTTTCTGCCAATGAGAGAAGATGACAAAATGGAGAAGTTGGCGCGATTATACTTGAAAGAAGTTGTCTTCAGACATGGAATACCAATCTCTATTATCTCTGATATGGATGGCAGATTTGTTTCAAGGTTTTGGCAGACATTAGAGCAAGCATTAGGAACTCTTCTAGACATGAGTACTGCCTATCATCCACAAACCGATGGGCAAAGTGAGAGGACTATACAAACTCTTGAAGACATACTACGAGCATGTGCTATTGACTTTGGAAACAGCTGGGATCGACACCTAACGTTAGCAAAATTTTCCTACAACAACAGTTACCACTCGAGTATCGAAATGTCATCGTTCGAAGCACTTTATGGTAGAAAGTGCAGATCTCCGATTTGTTGGAATGAATTGGGGGATAGACAGATTACGAGTCCAGAGATAATTCAAGAAACTACCGAAAAAATCATCCAAATTCAACAACGATTGAAAACCGCTCAGAGTCGACAAAAGAGCTACGCGGACCTTAAAAGGAAAGATACAGAATTTGAAATTGGAGAGATGGTCATGCTTAAGGTTTTGCCTTGGAAAGGCGTTGTTCGATTTGGTAAACGGAGGAAACTAAATCCAAGATACATTGGACCATTCAAGATTTTAGATCGTGTCGGACCAGTAGCCTACCGACTTGAATTACCTCAACAACTCGCCATTGTACATAATATCTTTCATGTCTCGAATATAAAGAAGTGCTTAGCTAAAGAAGATCTCACTATTCCTTTAGACGAAATTAAAATCAACGAAAAAGTACAATTCGTTGAAGAACCCGTCGAGATAATGGATTGTGAGGTTAAAAGGCTCAAGAAAAATAAGATACTGATTGTTAAGGTTTGATGGAATGCTCATAGGGGACCCGAGTTCACCTGGGAGCGTGAAGATCAAATGAAGCTGAAATACCCGTACCTATTTCCAGAAGATTCGTCAACAGCTTAAAATTTCGGGACGAAATTTATTTAACGGGTAGGTACTGTAGTGACCCAAATTTTCTATGATATATATTAAATGAAAACTATATTTTCATGATTAAATGTTTCCAACATGTTAAGCAATCAAATTTGTTAAGACTTGATTTATTGAAATGAGTTTCATGTAGACAATTGACCACCCAAGTTGACCGGCAATTTACGAACGTTAAAACTTGTAAAAACAACATGATATATATATAGAGATATATACATATATTTAACATGATATTATGGTGAGTAAGTATCTCACTAGGTATATTAACAATGTGTGATATACATAAAAATGAGAATATTGAATTATGAAGCTCGAAATGATATACATAACGATTATCTTTATAATAACGTCTTACTAAATACATATGTATTGTAATAAGATATTGATATACTATATTTAACATGATAAAATAATAATTAAGTAAATCATTGAGTGTATTAACAATGAACTATACAAGTAAGATGAGACTACTAACTTAAGGATTTCAAAACAATATATATATGTAACGATTATCTTTGTAATAGTATTTTAATATATATATATATATATATATATATATATATATATATATATATATATATATATATATATATATATGTATATGATGTTATGATATATTCATACACCATGTTATCATATTAACACAACAATTTAACATCTCATTTAAGTATAATAATAATGAATTAATTACATTTAACAAGATCATTAACTTAAAGGTTTCAAAACAACACTTACATGTAACAACTAACGTTGACTTAACGACTCAGTTAAAATGTATATACATGTAGTGTATTTAGATGTATTAGTACACTTTTGAAAGACTTCAAGACACATATCAAAGTACTTCTACTTAACAAAAATGCTTACAATTACATCCTCATTCATTTTCATCAACAATTCTACTCGTATGCACCTTTATTCGTACTCGTATTGATACACAGCTTCTAAGATGTATATACTATTGGTATATACACTCAATCATCAGCTCCTTAACAGCCCATGTGAGTCATTAAACATATGGGAACCATCATTTGGCAACTAGCATGAAATATCTCACAAAATTACAAAAAATATTGTAAATCATTCATGAATTATTTACATGAAAACAAACCTACACATCCTTTATATCTAATCCATATACCAACGACCAAAAATACCTACAAACACTTTAATTCTTCAATTTTCTTCATCTAATTGATCTCTCTCAAGTTTTATCTTCAAGTTCTAAGTGTTCTTCATAAATTCTATAAGTTCTAGTTTCATAAAATCAAGAATACTTCCAAGTTTGCTAGCTTACTTCCAATCTTGTAAAGTGATCATCCAACCTTAAAAAATCTTTCTTATTTACAGTAAGATATCTTTCTAATATAAGGTAATACTCATATTCAAACTTTGATTCAATTTCTATAACTATAACAATCTTATTTCGAGTGGAAATCTTACTTGAACTTGTTTTCGTGTCATGATTCTGCTTCAAGAACTTTCAAGCCATCCAAGGATCCTTTGAAGCTAGATCTATTTTTCTCATTTCCAGTAGGTTTATCCACAAAACCTGAGGTAGTAATGATGTTCATAACATTATTCGATTCATATATATAAAACTACCTTATTCGAAGGATTAAACTTGAAATCACTAGAACATAGTTTAGTTAATTCTAAACTTGTTCGCAAACAAAAGTTAATCCTTCTAACTTGAATTTTAAAATCAACTAGAAACATGTTCTATATCTATATGATATGCTAACCTAATGATTTAAAACCTAGAAACACGAAGAACATCGTAAAACCGGACATACACCGTCATAGTGAAATCGGGGGGCTGTTTTGGGTTTAAAAAAAATAAAAAGTATCTTAATCTTTGAATTGGAAGTTTATTTTTGGAAAAAATGATATTACATATGAACATGATACTATATCCAAAAATCATGGTTAAACACAAAGTGGAAGTATGTTTTTCAAAATGGTCATCAAGATGTCGTTTTTTCGACGGAAATGACTACCTCTTTAAAAAATGACTTGTAACCTGTATTTCTGACGATAAACTTATATTTTTTCTATTTAGTTTCATAAATTTCAGTTCATTATGAAATCATAGCAACTTGAATCACTCAAAATGGATTTGAAACGAAGAAATGACTGGTAAAACAAAATTGGATAAACTTGCTAGTTTTAGCTACGAAAATTTTGTAACAAATCTAGACTAAACATATCCTAACTAATTTATATTGTATTATACATATTATGTAATCTTGGGATACGATAGACACGTATACAATGTTTTGACATATCATATCGACCCATCTATATATATTATTTGGAACAACCATAGACACTCTATATGCAGTAATGTTTGAGTTAGCTATACAGGGTTGAGGTTGATTCCAAAAAATATATACTTTGAGCTGTGATCTAGCCTGAGACGTGTATACATTGGGTCGTGGATTGATTCAAGATTATATATATAAATATATATATATATATATATATATATATATATATATATATATATATATATATATATATATATATATATATATATATATAGATTTATTTTTGTAAATCTAACTGTGGACAACTAGTTGTAGGTTACTAACGAGGACTGCTAACTTAACAAACTTAATTCATAAAAACGTAATAAAAAATGTTGTGAAAATATTCCGATCATAAATTGATATATATGTACATATTTGTTATAGGTTCGTGAATCGACCAGTGGCCAAGTCTTACTTCCCGATGAAGTAAAAAATCTGTGAAAGTGAGTTATAGTCCCACTTTTTAAATCTAATATTTTTGGGATGAGAATACATGTAGTTTTATAAATGTTTTACAAAATAGACACAAGTACGTGAAACTACATTCTATGGTTGAATTATTAAACCGAATATGCCCCTTTTTAGTCTGGTAATCTAAGAATTCGGGAACAGACACCCTAATTGACGTGAATCCTAAAGATAGATCTATCGAGCTCAACAAGCCCCATCTAAAGTACCGGATGCTTTAGTACTTCGAATTTATCATGTCCGAAGGAAGTCCCGGAACGATAGGGGATATTCTATATGCATTTTGTTAAGGTCGGTTACCAGGAGTTCACCATATGAATGATTTTTATCTCTATGCAGTTTGTGAACTGCCTGATACGAGATGTGTATTTATAAGAAATGAAATCTTGTGGTCTATTATTACAATTTGATAAATATATAGGTTAAACCTATAACTCACCAACATTTTTTGTTAACGTTTTAAGCATGTTTATTCTCAGGTGATTGTTAAGAGCTTCCGCTGTTGCATACTAAATTAAGGACAAGATTTAGAGTCCATACTTGTATAATATTGTGTAAAAACTGCATTCAAGAAACTTATTTCGATGTAATATATTTTTATTGTAAACCATTATGTAATGGTCGTGTGTAAACGGTATATTTTAGATTATCATTATTTGATAATCTATGTAATGTTTTTTAAACCTTTATCGATAAAATAGAAGTTATGGTTGTTTTAAAAAAATGAATGCAGTCTTTGAAAAACATCTCATATAGAGGTCAAAACCTAGCGACGAAATCAATTAATATGGAACGCTTATAATCTATATGAACAGGACATGTCAAGTTTCAGTTGCCAAATAGGCAGTCTATTTGGGTCGGTTTTGTCGCCCAGGAAACAGCAGAATATGGCTCTGATTGGTGGCGGTTTGGGCTGTAAAAATGCAGCAGGAAACAAGAAGATAAATAGCAGAACAATGGCGACTTGGTGGCAGTTTATAAGTGTAGCAGAAGGCTGCAATTTGAGTCAAAAAACACAGCACAAGGGCTGCTGTTTTGGGCGGTGGTATGGCTGCAAAATAGCAGCTGGGTGGCGATAGAAAAAAAGGGTGATGAAGGGGCTGTAGCAGTCGACCAAAAAGAGGGAGTGTAGAGGAGTTGTTGTAAATTTTGTGATGCAAATAATGGAAGCCTAGGGTCCTTTTTATACTTAAGTTTTAGAATCATATGCACATTATGATTGTTTGGAAGATAAACTTAAAGAACAAGGATTTGGATGGAAGAGTTAGAAGTTAATTAGGATTAGTTATATGTGATTTGATTTGGATTTGGAACTCATCCTTTTTCTTTTAACTTGACCGCCATTTTTTATCAATACATATATATTATTATTATTTTTATACTGCTTTTATTTATATATTTATATAATTTATATATAATTTTTTTCAATTAACTTAATTAATTATTTTAATTTATCACTTTATGTATTATTGCTTCAAGTTTGGTAATTTAGATATTTGACACCATATCTGAATTATGAGGTTAATTATATAACTTTATATAGTTTTGTTACAGAGTTATATATATTATATATATACATAATAATTTGATTAGAGTTAGGGTTTATAATATTAGAGTTTATATTATTAATTTAATATTAGGGTTAGGGCTCAAGGTCTTAAGTTACGAGCATTAATTTACAAAGCGTTTAATTACTTGGGCACATATTATATCTGAAAAACAACCCTAAAGATAATACACATAATAAGACTATGAAACCCTAAGGGCAATTTGGTAAATTCATAATGAAAAAGTGAGGGTTGTTATAGTACCACCCCGTTAATTTAAACTTCGTCCCGAAGTTTCAGGTAGGCTTCTCGGATGCATCACCGGTTGAGAAGAGATGGAGATATTTCCGTTTCTTCTGGTCTTCACGTTCCCAGGTATACTCGGGCCATCGCGTGAATTCCAACGGATCCATTCTATAGAAATATTGCCCTGTTCTAAACGTTTGAATATTTATGACCCTTAACTTTTATAGGTTCTTCTTTGAAGTGCATCTTTTTATCAATGCAAAAGTAATCCAAAGGTATAAACAAGAGTTTCATTCGAATTGATTTCCTCAAAAAAAGAAGATAGTGCTATTCACGCATTTCAGTCATTCAGATACATGAAGTTTTAGAAACATTACTAAGCTCATTTAAAACCTTGAGCATTTTATGCCACAACACTAGAGCAGATAAATAGGTAGGAGTTTGTGGAGATCACATCCATGAAGTTTGATGCATGGCTTGTGTTTGTTAGAGATGGTACCAACTTTCAAATTTCGGAAGGTAACCATAGAGATTCCTAATGTAAATCGACTAAAGGAGATGTCAGCTGAGCAGTCACTAATCAGGATTATATACAAGTATGCCATAATTACTAAGATGCCCTCAGGATGGTATGAGTGATTAAGAAAAGATATCGTTCAGTGTATTATAATACGTGCGAACTTATTCTTAGAAATAGTTTTTGATAGCTCGTTGTAGAACATAACTTTATGATTTCAGTTACATGTCAAATCATGGATCGAATCTTGACTAGGATAATGTTCAGTTGCAACCCACGAAGGAAGTAATGTTTAGAGTAACCACATAAATGCCATAAACATTTAAGGTAACTCCTTTAGAGAGGATATCGAGGATTTTAAATTATATTTCTGATAGGAAACCGCACGAATGGTGTGATCTCTTAATGAGAAAGACATTCTCGCACCTACGGTGAGTCGATCTATCATTCACTTATGAGTTTATGTGCGAATGAAAAGAAATATGAATCATTGGGTATAAAGAATAGTTTACACCATGTGAGAAAATCTCCAAAAATGATTTCTTGCACCACAAAATATAGAATCATAGAATTGATGTTCACGAGGGTGTTGCGGTTTAACCGTGAGATATTAGAAGTAAAATCTTCTCAACGGTCAACCTTACAAGGGAAAAGTTACTGAAAACATAGAGTTTTGAATGATGAACTCAATGGTAAGTTTCGAAGGGCAAGAGGAATTGTGATTACTACGTGGTGTAGAATAATACGAAAATTTTCATATAAACTAGTAATGAAAATTTTATAGAAGTTCTAGTCATTTAAGGTGACAATGTAGAAAGGAACGAAGTTCTTAGTAAAACTAGAGTTATGTACAACATGTACTATTTTACTTAAAAATATCTTTTGAACAAAAGAATTGATTTGAAAAAGTGAGAGTATAATTTTATATGTACTAGTCAAAATAAATAAAGGTAAATTTTATTTACTTTATTATATAAATATATACAATGTATAAAATTTGCACGAATGGCAGTAAATAAATTTATTTTATAAAATTTTGAGAGGATCGCACAGTAAAATAGTGTGTGTAAAATTTTGGTAGACAAAATTTTCATATTTTCGAGGTTACGAGTTGGAGAAAGACTAAGAAAAATTGAGTGAAGGACTTTGAAAATTCCGGGTGATATTTGAGTAACAATGTTACGAGATAATGATAACTATTGAATTTAAGTGTGGTTGATGTCTAATAAAAGTTCTTGGAACTCAAAATGTTCATCTGTGAAGCTATTGCTGGTAAGTGAGATATGAATGGTAGAGTTTGAGAACGTAAAGTTAATCCCCTGTTCACTTTGAAATGTCAACTGGTCATGACTATCATTAGAGTCGGAAGACTGGCAGTACGTCCCCTTATTATATCTACGCATGGATTGCTTGATTCCGACGGTCACAAAGATTTCATAATAACTTGAGTGTGAATAATCTGATGTTCACATAGACAAGTGTGAAGACATGCTAATGCAGTGGCTTTCGACTATGTGATGATCATTGAAAATCAATTTATCAAGTTCTCGCTAAATCTGTGATTATTTCCGGGATAGTATGAACTTCCCCAATGAGTAAGGGCGATGTGAGAACATGGTGTCACTTTCCTATTATTAGAACCATTAATATATAATCATTTAACGATACATCTAACATGCTTTTAACACCGAGGTGAAATCGTAAGATTTTTAGGAAAAGGGTTAACGGTTCAAAGGTCGTGCCTTATTATTTAGGTACAACAAATAACGCGATGTTTGACCATAAGTATCGTAATGATAATCATATCAATGCTACCTTTGATCATATGGAGCGTGTGAGGGATCAAGTGCTTTTCAATATGGTGATGGAAATATATATATACTGCAGCCTTATCTGTCCAGAAATGTAGATACTATCCACTAGAGTATGATGGCGTTCTTTTAATTGCTATAGTAGTTTTCAGATGTGATTAGGGTGGGTTTAGCTCAAGCCGCAGATCGTGAGAAAATGGAAAAAACTTCAGGTGGTGTATCTAACCCTAGATTTTGAATTTATAGTGAATGATTATTGCATGATGCCAAGTAATGAATGCATAAGCGCGAAAAGGTTTACTTGGTTATGGTAATCAAAAGATACCTGTTGGAAGGTCATATTCTTCATGATATTATGCGCGTGAGATATTGACCGTCTCGGTACAGGGAACGTAATAGTGAATGTGGAGTTTATAATATCGTCATTTAAGAGGCATGCCTTGAGGAAATTACGGGGATGTCACTTCAGGTCGCTTAAGAACATGCATCCTTCCTTCTAGCGGGGATATGATAGTGATTAAGCGTGATAATTAAGCGTCAAAGATAAAGAGATAGGTTGTTTAAGAAAGAAAGAAAGAATGCAAAGTTTTACAACATTTATGGCATAGGAGAATTTGTTAATCTACTCATGGGTATGAGATAGATAGTTTGGTTGAAACGATCTCTTCGTATATCTATAAATCAGATGATAATTATCCTTCATGTAATAACATTAAGATTTTTGAATTAATGGATTGGAAATGTTTCTTTGATTCACTTTCTATTCCATATGTCATGATATTGGAATTTCTATATGACTTACCGTAATATAATCATGTTGGCCAAGCATCATTATATTTCACTAATTCATATTTCCACTTCAATATCACACCATAAGGTCAGGATACATGATCAAACTTAGATAGTTGACGTGGGAATGTTGAGTCATGAGTGACATCCCTTCGTGTGAGTTAAAGAATACTTTGAATCACAATGGCGAAGTCAGGTCATAAGATATGTATGGAGATGATAACAATCACATACTAACCGATCCTTTAGAGTCGGGATCAGGCCAGATGATAGGGTTTTGGCTTGATATCCTAAGGAAAGGATACAGAATATCAACAGAGGTAAAAGTAGGAAGTAAGATGAAATAGCAGTATAAAGATCAAAGGAAAAGCGCTTAAAACTAAGGCAGGAAAGGTTATAGTCCTAAAGATTACTAAGGCACCTTAGCTAATACATAAGGCACATATAAAATGAAATCCTGGTTCTCTATAACAACATGGCTCTGATACCAATCTGTCACACCCCCTAAATGGGACCGGGGGTTATATATGACTAACCAATATCATAATACAAGTGTAAAGAGAGAACGACTCTAAATGAGACGTTTTAATTAAAACCAATGTATTAAAGCAGCGGAAAGTAATAAGTTATTACAATTGTAACTTAAATGTTTTAATGCAATAATACGAATGTATAAATGCGGACTCCAAAAGCAGCAAAGTCCAAATAGCACAAATCTTTAGAAATCTTCACCTGAGACAAAACATGCTTAAAGTGTCAACCAAAAATGGTTGAGTGAACAACATAGGTTTTTAATAGATTTTAGACCACAAGATTTAGTTATAAAGTTTAATCAGTTCGTTAGTAGTGCTGAGGTGTATGATATCGAGACTAAACAAAGTT
The DNA here is from genome assembly GCF_046630445.1 of Rutidosis leptorrhynchoides. Lineage (NCBI taxonomy): Eukaryota > Viridiplantae > Streptophyta > Magnoliopsida > Asterales > Asteraceae > Rutidosis > Rutidosis leptorrhynchoides. The sequence goes on from NC_092342.1 coordinate 77,134,358, forward strand.
ACCCCATGACACCTTGAACTGTCAGTGTTGTTGAAATCATTATTATGTAACCAAAGACCAACAGTCAATAGGTTAGAGACGTCGCTCTCAGTAGGCCTACTCACAATAACTAAGTTTGCGTTTATACGTAGCAATTAACGATATCATGGCAGGGATTTAGCATGAAACAAAGCATGTCATAGCACATTTTGAACTAATTAAGATAAAGTTTTGAGTACTTGTGTCTAAGCGTAAAACAGTTTTAAAAAGCAAGCATGTGTCTCACCCCAAAGTTATAAAATAAGTAAATAGAGAAATTTAAAAAGTGGGGCTTTGAAGTTCACCTTAGTAGCAAGTAAATTATTCCACGCAAGAAGAATGAACGGAGTATGTAATCAGAGATCTCAACCTAGAGATATAATCTTTGATTAGTTAATGTCTAACAGACATAAAGTTTGTTTATTAATATAATATATTAACAGTGACCGTTGTTGTCAACAGACAAAGTGTGTTTATTAATATAGTAACTATATTAACAGTGACTGTTTTCGAGAAAAGTTCCTATTTCTCAAAAGTTTCTATTTTTGGAAACCTACTATTTATGGAAAGCTTCCACTTATAGTAAGTTTCTAGTTCGGGTTATAATCCTTACAAAGATGTTGTACAATCTTGCCCAAACTTCATTGCTATCATGCAAGTCACTCGAATGATCTATTGTTACCCGGCGCCCAGGATTCTTGACCAGAATCTAAGTCATGGCATTCGAAATCTACAAGCTGTTCCCATAAGGCAACAAGGACCACCCTAGGCCACAAGTAGATGTGATGTTTGTAGACTTTGTACGTTTTCTTTAATTATAACCTTCACGTTATAGGTGTATACACACAACGAATTATTAATGTACTTATTAATTATATATATAGGTGATAATATAACTTAGTGTGATTAAAGTGTTACCATATAGATAGGTTTACAAGTTATAATCATAATAGTATTATTCTTTAATTAATCAACCATTATATAATCTTATCAATAGATGTGTATGTTCAATACTACATTATATGTATATCTTATTACTGTATCATATGTATATGTTTATACCTATGTGATATATATGTATATGTCCTACGTAAGTGTTACATATATATAAATATAAAGATGGTACATATATACACATATTACTTTTCTTTTTATTTTTTACTATCTTAATATACATATACACACTCATACATATACACACACGTACATATACATACATGCATACACATACATATATACGCATGTATATATTTACATATATACACACACGCATATATCTACAATATATACATGTACCAACGTACGTATGTTTGCATGCATGCATGCATGTGTATATTATTATCATTATTATTTACTAATCCTCTTTCATATATTACTAACCAATCCCTTTAATCAAAATCATGACCTAATAACTTATTAACATTCATAATCTTTAACTCTTAATCACCATTATCTTAACTAGCTCCAATAACATGACCATAATTAAAATACATCGTATTCATAATACTTTTAATTCAACATGCACAATCTTATTATTCATAATCCTAATTTTAACTTTATTAACCATATTCTAGTTCATAAGCTTTTATCATAATACTTGCTCATATTCAACAATCTTACTTTCTTTAATCATCTTCATATTATCCTAATTATTTATACATACTTATTAACAACATACATAATAACTAAAACAATTTAAAAGTATGCTTAGCCTCATGATAAAAATCTAAAACATAACATAAGACTTTAAAGTAATAATTTAATAAGTAAGATTAACTTAGAGTTTTAGGTTACCTTAAGAGAATTAAGGATCAAGAAAAGGTGGCAACTATGACCCGAACAGAAACAGGAAATCCAGCAGTAAAAACGATCAACGAGTAGACTTTTTGGGCTGTTTTGGGTCATGCAGAAACAGCAGAAACATCAGGAAAAACTAGCAGCACACAAGCAGCAAATCAGGACGACCTTGGGCTGTTTTTGGGTAGCTAAAATTAGCAGAAACATGAGGGTTTTTAATGGTGGTTGTAGGCTGCGAAAATCACAGCAGAAGGCTGTGATTGTGGCGAGTTTCAGCTGCAAAAAAGGTAGTCTATTTGGGTCGGTTTTGTCGCCTAGGAAACAGCAGAATATGGCTGGGATTGGTGGCGGTTTGGGTTGTAAAAATGCAACAGGAAATAAGCATATAAATAGTAGAACAATGGCGACTTGGTGGCATTTTATAACTGCAGCAGAAGGCTGCAATTTGAGTCAAAAAACACAGCACAAGGGCTGCTGTTTTGGGCGGTGTTATGGATGCAAAATAGCAGCTGGGTGGTGATAGAAAAAGGGGTGATGAAGGGGCTATAGCAGTCGACCAAAAAGAGGGAGTGTAGAGGAGTTGTTGTAAATTTTGTGATGCAAATAATGGAATCCTAGGGTCCTTTTTATATTTGAGTTTTAGAATCATATGCACACTAGGATTGTTTGGAAGATAAACTTAAAGAACAAGGATTTGGATGGAAGAGTTAGAAGTTAATTAGGATTAGTTATGTGTGATTTGATTTGGATTTGGAACTCATCCCTTTTCTTTTAACTTGGCCGCCATTTTTTTTATCAATACATATATATTATTATTTTTTTATATGGCTTTTATTTATATATTTATATAATTTATATATATATTTTTTCAATTAACTTAATTAATTAATTTAATTTATCACTTTAAGTGTTATTGCTTCAAGTTTGGTAATTAAGATATTTGACACCATATTTGAATTATGAGGCTAATTATATAACTTTATATAGTTTTGTTACAGAGTTATATATATTATATATATATACATAATAATTTGATTAGAGTTAGGGTTTATAATATTAGAGTTTATATTATTAATTTAATATTAGGATTAGGGCTAAAGGTCTTAAGTTACAAGCATTAATTTACAAAGCGTTTAATTACTTAGGCACATATTATATCTGAAAAACAACCCTAATAATAATACACAGAATAAGACAATGAAACACTAAGGGCAATTTGGTAAATTCATAATGGAAAAGTGAGGGTTGTTATACATCATCAAAAAGGGGGAAAATGTTGGTTAATGATCCAATAATAATATTCAAAAGTTAATCACTTTGTTTTGATGATGACACAAAAGAGATAAGTGTTTAATCATATGTAAGACGACATGAGTTCATAAGCCTACACTATCTCTAGCAAAAAATCAATGCATAAATAAACATCTTGGTAAAAGTGGTACGCGGCTGCACCACGGTCGACCGTGAAACTGACCGTGTATGTCCTGTACCAATGAATTTAAGTTTTTCTAAAACTGTCAATCTACAGCTAACCTCACGGATGACCATAGCTCGGCCGTAGTTTTCTCTGTTACCAAAATCATCCACTTTAAGTTAGACCACTTTGAGGAATCTAAAATTTACAAAACCTTTTTAAACGTACTTATAATAGTTGTCCTTTTTGATCTCAAAAGGGTTTTGAACCAAAAGAGGTTAAGTTTTACTAATCACACCTAATGACATCTTAATGACATTTTAAGCCAAATTTAGATTAAACACACAAGTGTTATATCTTTTCATTCTAGTACATAATGTCATTTAAACATACTAATAATGGTCATTAAAGTTCTAATTAAAGAGTTGCTCTCCCATTAATTTTATGTACCATTTTATGCATGTAAATGTAATTAGTTCATGCTAGTCAAGGTTGTAACAAGGATCATTAAGTTCCAACTAGATTCAAACTAGTTCATTTGAGATGTAAAAATATTCCAAAGGGCAAGATACTTCCATCAAAGATGAAGACAAGGGTTTAAAGATTTGAGGAATGAAGTTTGGATGCTAGTGGTTTGCCAAGGGACAAAAATCTACATTTACCTTTTAAGGAAATCAATGACAATGGTCAAGGACATTGGACTTTCCTCTTTAGCTAGCACATGTCAACCTCCATGCATATGTCCAAGATCAAAGGGGTAATGGAGTTAACTCCTAGGTGTATTAAGCATATTTTGAAGGCTCTATATTAGGTAAGGAAGCCAAAAATTCAAAGAAAAAGGAGCTCCAACGGATATGTTGAAATGCTGACAGAAGTTGTACGGCTTCCTGCAAGGTCGACCGTGGTTCGACCGCAGTTTTGTCTTTTAATATTTTCTAGGAATATATATGCACCACTTTGCCAAACTAAAAGACCACCTCTTTCCAACATTCTTTCAAAGTCATATCTACTAATCTCCCAAGCCTCAAGCACATATCAATGGAGAGATTATAAGAGAGAAAGAGAGATTCTACTTACACTAAGTAGAATTGCAATGTAAACTTTGTACTTATCATTTGTATCTTTAAGTCTACTTTGTAAGACACTTCCTGTGACGACCCGAAAATTTCCGACCAAATTTAAACTTAATCTTTATATGATTTCGACACGATAAGCAAAGTCTGTAATGTTGAGTCTCAAAAATTTTGGAACTATGTTCATATATTTAATTACCCTTCGACTAATCTCGACGATTCATGAACAATTATATGTAAATAGATATGTGTATATATATATATATATATATATATATATATATATATATATATTAATGAAAACGTTAACAAAATATTAAGTGTATGATACCGTACATTAAACTTATTGATTTCAATATCTATTTGATATATTTAACTAAGGTGTTAAAAGATAATATCAAACGATTTAATTAACGGATATTTCTGTTAGCACTTATTAATTCCATAAGTAGTGTGATATTATTATAAGTCTCTGTTGTGAGGCCCACGTTAATTTGAGAAATCTTTCCTTTTTAACAATATTCGGAATAAATGGTAAAGTGATTTACAAGTAAGAACAAAAGCATCAACTAACTATAACTGGATAAAAGTTAGGGGAGGACTAAATTTCATAAAATCTAATTGATTTAGTTTCAAACGTACGAAAACGTTTTTCGATATAATAGAATTTGATTAATAAAATGTCTTTATTTAAATAACGTAATTTGAATATACAATTGTAATATTAATTATTAGAATTGAATATATAAATAATTTGCAACATGTATTTAAAACGTGTTGATATTAAATATATATATATATAATTATTTTGTAAGCAATAATAGCACTCGTTGATTGATTCGATTGATATTTATGTAAGTTAATCTGAGTGTTAGAGAAATTAAAATATAGTTGTTATAATGATATTATTACTTTCATTATTATTATTAAATTAAATATTAGTATTAATAATATTATGATATAAATATGAAACTTGATATATATAAATTGTTATATTATTATTATTAACATTATTATTATCATTAATAATATTAATATTATCATAATTAGTATTATTATTAGTATTATGAATAATATTATTATTACCATTTTTTATAGTTAATATCATTATTATTATCTAATATTATTATAATTATTATTAAAATAATTATTATTAGTGTTATTATTAATATTTATTAGAAAATAATACATTTTATTATTATTAACATTAATAATAAGATTATTATCATTTTTATTATTATTAGTATATCATTTTTATTATTATTAGTATCATTATTATATTAATATAATTATTATTATTACTAATATATTTATTAATTATTAGTATTTATTATATTAACTATAAATCAAGAAAAACTGGTACAAATCTGTTTCATGTATCTTTCATACTGTGTATAATTGTTTCTTCTATCTCTAAACTCGTACAAATCATGAATCAATCACAAGAATAATACAAAATCAGTTGCAGGTCAATTTTGCTTTTATTTTTTTCTCTGATTGAACAATTTCTGTCGAATCAATTCAACTACAAAACAAGCTTCAAATGGGTCAAATGAGCTGTAATGATATCATTTATCCTCTATATAACCTTCTTCTAATAGATTTCAAATTAAGACAGATGAATTAAATTAAAATTTTAAAGAAAAGAGCACGACACCCCTGTTCTTGGTAATTTTGTCAAAAGTTCGATTTCGAATGAAATTTTAAGATCTATAAGTGCAGTCGTGTTTGAAATCTCCTACTCAAACTACCTGCAAACTTTTAAATCCCAATTTCTAATATCGAGTACGAATTTTGAGGTCAAAGTTCAATTTTTCAAAAGTCAAACTTTTTGTTCATAGAGAAATTCGAGTTTAGTTGGATGTTTCAAGTTTAATTAAGGATATAGAAAGTTTCTAGGAATGATTTAGCACCTATTTCATGTTATAATTTTTTTCTAAAACACTCTAGAATTTGAAAATTGATTTGGTGTTCTTCGTTTTCTTCGAGCAGAAGATACAGCTATTTTTTTTTCGTTTAAATTCTTTTGTTAAACAATAACAATCACATTTAATTGTTTCAATTCTATACTATAGTTTAATTCAAAATATAAACTCTTTGTTATAAAATTTGAATGCTTTCTGGTCGATGTGATTTTAAGAGGAAGAAGAAGAAATTCGAAGCAGAAATAATATAGATTAAGTATAATCAAGTCGTGATATAAAACGGAAATAAGTGAAATAGATGGACGGTTAAGGGTGTTAGCGGGTTAGCGTGAGGTCGAGGGTTCGAGCTCGGCTTGGGTCATTTTTTTTAAAGAGGGTTTTCTAAGGTAGTTTTTCATTATTATTATTATTATTATTATTATTATTATTATTATTATTATTATTATTATTATTATTATTATTATTATTATTATTATTATTATTATTATTATTATTATTATTATTTTTATTATTATTATTATTAATATTATTATTATTATTATTATAATTATTATTATAATAATTATTATTATTATTATTATTATTATTATTATTATTATTATTATTATTATTATTATTATTATTATTATTGTTGTTGTTGTTGTTGTTATTATTATTATTATTATTAATTATTGTTATTATAACAAGTATTATAATTATTATTATAATTACTAATATAGGTATTATTATTATGATTAGGATTATTATTATTATTATTTTTATGAAAATAATAAAAGTTATTATTATTTTCATTAATATTAGCATTTGTATCATTTTATAAATATTAGTATTATTAATCTATTTAGAATTAGTATTAACATTATTATCATTTTTTATCATTACAAATATTATTTTAGGATTATTATAAAAACTATCTTAACAAACAAATGATATATATAAAAATATATTTAATACTTATAACATAACAAAATCTATATTTTTATTTATTTAAAATATATATAAAAAGGAATATATGAAATATATATGTTATTAATATAAAAATGATAAAACTAATAAATTTATATATATATAAAAATTTATTCAATTACGATTATGTGTGTTAATATATATATATATAAATGATATAGGTTCGTGAATCTGATGCCAACCCTGCACTTGTTCAATGCCATCATATGTATTTTTACTACGAAATACAGTATCGTGAGTTTCATTTGCTTCCTTTTTAAATGCTTTTGCAATATATATTTTTGGGACTGAGAATACATGCGATGCTTTTATATATGTTTTACGAAATGGACACAAGTAATCGAAACTACATTCTATGGTTAGATTATCGAATCGAATATGCCCCTTTTTAGCTTGGTAGCCTAAGAATTAGGGAATTGGCCCCTAATTGACGCAGATCCTAAAGATAGATCTGTCGGGCCCAACAAGCCCCATCCGGGTTACGGATGCTTTAGTACTTCGAATTTATCATGTCCGATGAGAGTCCTGGAATGATGGGGATATTCTATATGCATCTTGTTAAGGTCAGTTACCAGGTGTTCACCATATGAATGATTTTTATCTCTATGCAGTTTGCGAAATGCCTGATATGAGATGGATGTTTATGAGAAATGGAAATGAAAATCTTAAGGTCTATTAAAATAATGGAAATGATTGTTTATGATAAACTAATGAACTCACCAACCTTTTGGTTGACACTTTTAAGCCTGTTTATTCTTAGGTTTGAAAGAAATCTTCCGCTGTGCATTTGCTCATTTTAAAGATATTACTTGAAGTCATTCATGGCATATTTCAAAAGACGTTGCATTCAAGTCGTTGAGTTCAATAAAGAATATTATTAAGTAAATGACAGATTAAGTCATTTATAGTTTGGATATATTATGAAATGGTATGTATACTGTCAACTTTCGATGTAAATGAAAGTTTGTCTTTTAAAAACGAATGCAATGTTTGTAAACTGTATCATATAGAGGTCAAATACCTCGCGATGTAACCATATGTTATTGTATTTGTCCTTATGGATTAGGACGGGTCGCTTCATGTGGTATCAGAGCGGTGGTCTTAGCGAACCAGGTCTTGCATTAGTGTATCTAACTGATAGTTGTTAGGATGCATTAGTAAGTCTGGACTTCGACCTTAGCTGCATGTCAAAAGTTTTACTTATCATTTCTTGTCGGAAATTACCTGCTTATCATTCTTAGTCTAGACACATCTTACTGCATTGATTGCATGAATAGTGTATAGACAAAATTCATATCTTAGCGTATCTGCTAATTCATATCTTAGCGTATCTGTTGCTGTAAACTTTGCCTAACATATTCCGTAAGTTCCTCCGTAATCTACGAAATCTTTTGTTCTATATATATAGATATTCTATGTAATTAGAATACCATTCGATAGCCAGAAATCATTTCATATCGAAAAATCCTTTATTCAATCGTACGAAACGGAACTCGCCACTAGTTCAAGTCCCTCGAATTCCGATATGGAGTTTCACTCGAGCTCCGAAAGCAGTGTAACCAGAATGGATCAACCTATTAGCCATTATCTATTCTGGATGAATTGGGGATGGGTTCGTAGCCTACTAAATCATTGGAGACAAGAAGAAGGTGATCCCTTCCATCTACCACATTTCCCTCTTGGTGAAGAACCTAAAGCACTTACCGGCGAACCTGTTTGAAACACCATTTTCTCTCTCATTTCCAGAATATCTCGTCATGATTATATACTATCTCAAATTCTAGATCTTATTCATCCGCTCGTTCCAACCGCCAATCATCCCGGTGTACTAGAAGAAGTCAAAGAGCTTCGCGCTCGGGTAGTGGCTTTGGAGAATATGGTGCAAAGGTTACAAGCACTAGCAGCATCCCCGGTATCAACAGTACCACCATCATCAACACCAACAGTACCATTACCACCAACAACATCCACACCATATGCTTCAACATCACAAACTGTCCCATGAGCAACAGCGTCATACGCACCATAGATACCAAGGAGTACCAACAACAATAACTGATGAAGTATTAATTCATAACTTCATTAGAGAAACAATCTACGGCGATTATGTAATCTCTAAAGTCTTAGAGATTATCTATTCTAGCCTTGACCATAAATCAGATGAGTGGACCGAAATGATAGAAGGAAGAGTAGAAACCCTGACCGGAATGGTGTACGATTTACAAGCTAGACTTGTTATACCAACAACATCAACAGTATCGTCAGCATCACCAGCACCGGCAGTACCGTCAGCATCATCAGCACCAGCAGCATCTACCACATCACAAGCTCTGCCAGATCCATAATCACCGCGAACAACATCACTAATCAAAAACAAGTATGCCATATCAACGAGTTATGAAGTGTTAACTCATTTTCACTGAAGAATTTATATGTATATCTTATATATATAAATTTTGGAAACCATAGTATATCTTTGGGTACTAAGCTATTATGTATGAATTGAATAAGGGTAGATACTACTCAGTTAATTCATATTACTAATATGCAATGATGTACATCCTTCGTTAAAGACTAAACCATCGTTAACTATAATCTCTGTTTCAACTCAATGAATCCCATTTCATAATAAACCAAGTGTATTATTCAATTATATGTTTGATTTTACACTTTCATCTTCGATGTACCCGAAACTATCTACGAAAACATTATTCGTACCTAACAAAGTTCATAAGAATTCCACGAGCCTCAACATCCGTCACCAAAGAATATCAATAAGAATAAATAATGAAGTATTGATCACAGTAGTGAAATACTCCGCGTAGATTATGTAATTTCTAATGTTTTAGAGATTATTCATTTCTAGTTCCAGCCAAAAATCAAATGAGTTTAATTTAATATTAACTCATTAACTATGTATTACATCTAAAGAAAATATAAGTATATTTTCATAAAGACTGTAATGAAAATTTTCTTGTACAAAATATTACTTGTGAAACTTTTAACGGGTAGGTAATACCCGAGAGATATATAAATTCAAAATTAATATGTTACATTCTTCTATTCTGATTCAGCAAATCATCAACTATACTCACTACTTTCACAACGATATACATTCTTTCATAAAAATCAGAACAACCATTTACATACAAATTCGATTACATATTCTGATTTTAACAGATCAGAATCCAAATCGAGATATAACCGATATCATCACACTTAGATTCCTACATCTTTCAAATCTATACTTTGACTTCAAAACTGTAGTAGAACATCACTTCTATTCATAAAACCCAGAAAAATATTCATGTCGTTCAAAATTCTAGAACACCATATGTAAATTGAAGATTACAATCTGCGTTCAAACCCTTCATGATCCTTGAAAACCCCTCAATTAAGAAACAATTGAGAGGATGATCCAACCATATGTTATCCACAGCCATGCACCTGAAAAAATCCCGGAACCTAAGTAGTAGTTTAACACAAATTCGTGATCCATTGGAGTTGTTATTACCGAAAATAATTTTGCAACCCCTCTCCAAAGTAGCCAATTTTGTCACACCTCCAGCAAATCAACTTCGACTTTTATTTGAATTAACCTCATTGTAACCTTGATATATACGTTTGCCCTTCTCGTCATCGTTACCGAGGACCTTTTATATCCCACCACATTAGCAGTAAACTTATCAACAACTTCATTACTCATTGGCTTAAGTCTCTCCGAAAAACCATTATATCTGTTCATTAAAACCTTATTATATACTCATCCGTATCTTGTAACGAGAATTGCCATACCAATTACCAAGAATCAGCAATCAGTATTTCGAATCTCGCAGCATTTCTACACCAACAGTTATATGTATACATATAACATTTATCTCCTAGAATTATGATCTTCAATCCTGAAATTCTGAAAAGCACCCAGTCTACGGATCAATGCTCTAAATTTTTGAAAAAGGTGAATGAAGCAACAAAATCTGTAAACGACCTTAACAGTCGAAAATTCGATGATAAAGAATAGTGTGTTGACAAAGCTCAGAAAAAGAGAAGGTTTGGAAATGGAAAACGGATTGAGCAAACTACGAAGGAGGATGTGGACAAATCACAAAGACTAAACCTGCCTTCAAAGAATCCAAATGATTCAGTATCTGCTGAAGTCATTAACAAATACCTTGCTCCTGACTCTAAACCTTTGCGGACAAATCTTCTTCGTCATCCTTTGATATTAGAAATTCTAAGATATCATTGTATCTTTCATTATAAATATCCTCTATAGTTCTAAAGATATTTTCATAACTATTCTTATCTGAAATCATTTATCTCTCGCGCTATCAGTATTACATCATAAAGGGAACTGTTTTAGTTTCTAAAATATGAAAAATTCGAATTTAAAATATGAATGTTTTTGAAGTAGTGTTGGGAATTGAAGCATGAGTTAGTATAATATAATGACACTTGATCAACGTGATTATATTACAATAAGTCATGCTGAGTTTCTAATGGAACGTGATGATTCACAGACCATAACATCATCATGTGCCATGTTACATGACTCTTACATTCTACCGAATCTCCAAACATATCGAGAACATATCTTTCTGATAGTTCTATCTTTTCTCTTGAATTCAGATAATTTAACCAATCAAGATCGTGCTATTACAATTTCTCTCTTAGAACATTAGTCATGTTCATTCAAAACTTCATACCTACGAATTCTGGACCATTATTCATTTGACTTAAAGTCGGGGAGAGAAAACAAAAGTATAGAACTCCAAAATATAAAGGAAAATATAAATCCTGACAACAATTACAAACCGTGTATATATATATATATATATATATATATATATATATATATATATATACATATATATATATATATATATATATATATATATATATATATATATATATATATATATATATATATATATATACATATATGGTTGGGAGAAGTAAAAACACTATAACCCCAAGGTAATAATAGAAGAAAATAAATTCCTCCGGTGGTAGATGAAAAAGAAGAATGAGAGATATAAAGGTTAGGAATATATCCAGAATTAGAATCGGATGGAGCATATTGATGAATGTTTTAGAAGTATGAATTGAAGAAGAAAGAATAGAAGGTATGAGCTGTGAAAATAAGGAAACGAAGAAGGTGGATTTATAATGAAATATCAGACAGAGCAATCGAGACAGATCATCGCATTTAACCAAAGAGGATTCTAATTTCCTTAATTACCAAAGAACCAAATCTTATTATGAAGATTTTCTATAAATTCCTTGATTTTCGGAAATCAACCGTGACTATGTCACCGGTTAACACGAGCCTGCATTTACTCATTTCACTCTTTTGTGATAGCTTCACTCGTACTCTTCACAAAATCAAATTGTTTTATCCATATTACTCAATGATGATAAAAATCTAATTTCCAACTCGTATGAGTCATGAAAACATACTTATTGTCAACCATGACGATCTCAATCAAATTTAGGGATGAAATTTCTTTAACGCGTAGGTACTGTGACGACTCGGAAATTTCTGACCAAATTTGAACTTAATCTTTATATGATTTCGACACGATAAGCAAAGTCTGTAATGTTGAGTCTCAAAAATTTTGGAACTATGTTCATATATTTAATTACCCTCCGACTATTCTCAACGATTCACGAACAATTATATGTAAATAGATATGTATATAAATATATATATATATATTAATGAAAACGTTAACAAAATATTAAGTGTATGGTACCGTACATTAAACTTATTGATTTCAATATCTATTTGATATATTTAACTACGGAGTTAAAAGATAATATCAAACGAATTAATTAATGGATATTTCTGTTAGCACTTATTAATTCCATAAGTAGTGTGATATTATTATAAGTCTCTGTTGTGTGGTCCACGTTAATTTGAGAAATCTTTCCTTTTTAACAATATTCGAAATAAATGGTAAAGTGATTTACGAGTAAGAACAAAAGTATCAACTAATGATAACTGGACAAAAGTTAGTGGAGGACTAAATTTCATAAAATCTAATTCATTTAGTTTCAAACGTACGAAAACGTTTTTCGATATAATAGAATTTGATTAATAAAATGTCTTTGTTTAAATAACGTAATTTGAATATACAATAAATTGTAATATTAATTATTAGAATTAAATATATAAATAATTTGCAACATGCATTTAAAACGTGTTGATATTAAATATATATATAATTATTTTGTAAACAATAATAGCACTCGTTGATTGATTCGATTGATATTTAAGTAAGTTAATCTGAGTGTTCTAGAAATTAAAATATAGTTGTTATAATGATATTATTACTTTCATTATTATTATTATTATTAAATTAAATATTAGTATTAATAATATTATGATATAAATTTGAAACTTGATATATATACATTGTTATATTATTATTATTAATATTATTATTATTATTATCATTAATAATATTAATATTATTATAATTAGTATTATTATTAGTATTATGAATAATATTATTATTACCATTTTTTATAGTTAATATCATTATTATTATCTAATATTATTATAATTATTATTAAAATAGTTATTATTAGTGTTATTATTAATATTTATTAGAAAATAACACATTTTATTATTATCAACATTAATAATAAGATTATTATCATTTTTATTATTATTAGTATCATTATTATATTAATATAATTATTATTATTACTAATATATTTATTAATTATTAGTATTTATTATATAAACTATAAATCAAGAAAAACTGTTACGAATCAGTTTCATGTATCTTTCATACTGTGTTTAATTGTTTCTTCCGTCTCTAAACTCGTACAAATCGCGAATCAATCACAAGAATAATACAAAATCAGTTGCAGGTCAATTTTGCTTTTATTTTTTTCTCTGATTGAACAATTTATGTCGAATCAATTCAACTACAAAACAAGCTTCAATTGGGTCAAATGAGCTGTAATGATATCATTTATCCTATATGTAACCTTCTTCTAATGCATTTCAAATTAAAACAGATGAATTAAGTTAAATTTTTTAAGAAAAGAGCACGATACCCCTGTTCTTGGTAATTTTGTCAAAAGTTCGATTTCGAATGAAATTTTAAGATCTATAAGTGCAATTGTGTTTGAAATCTCCTACTCAAACTATCTGCAAAGTTTCAAAACCCAATTTCTAATATCGAGTACGAATTTTGAGGTCAAAGTTCAATTTTCAAAAGTCAAACGTTTTGTTCATAGAGAAATTCGAGTTCAGTTGGACGTTTCAAGTTCAATTAAGATAGAGAAAGTTTCTAGGAATGATTTAGCACCTATTTCATGTTATAATTTTTGTCTAAAACACTCTAGAATTCAAAAATTGATTTGGTGTTCTTCGTTTTCTTTGAGCAGCAGATACAGCTGTTTTTTTTCGTTTTAAATTCTTTTGTTAAACAATAACAATCACATTTAATTGTTTCAATTATATACTATAGTTTAATTCAAAATGTAAACTCTTTGTTATAAAATTTGAATGCTTTCTGGTCGATGTGATTTCAAGAGGAAGAAGAAGAAATTCGAAGCAGAAATAATATAGATTAAGTATAATCAAATCGTGATATAAAACAAAAATGAGTGAAACAGATGGACGGTTAATGGTGTTAGCGGGTTAGCGTGAGGTCGAGGGTTCGAGCTCGGCTTGGGTCATTTTTTTTAAAGAGGGTTTTCTAAGGTAGTTTTTCATTTCTATTATTATTATTATTATTATTATTATTATTATTATTATTATTATTATTATTATTATTATTATTATTATTATTATTATTATTATTATTATTATTATTATTATTATTATTATTGTTGTTGTTGTTGTTGTTGTTGTTATTATTATTATTAATTATTGTTATTATAACAAGTATTATAATTATTATTATTACTAATATAGGTATTATTATTAAGATTAGGATTATTATTATTATTATTATTATTATTATTATTATGAAAATAATAAAATTTATTATTATTTTCATTAATATTAGCATTTTATCATTTTATAAATATTAGTATTATTAATCTATTTAGAATTAGTATTAACATTATTATCATTTTTTATCATTACAAATATTATTTTAGGATTATTATAAAAACTATCTTAACAAACAAATGATATATATAAAAATATATTTAATACTTATAACATAACAAAATCTATATTTTAATTTATTTAAAATATATAAAAAGGAATATATGAAACATATATGTTATTAATATAAAAATGATAAAACTAATAAATTTATATATATAAATTTATTCAATTACGATTATGTGTGTTAATATATATACAAATGATATAGGTTCGTGAATCCGAGGCCAACCCTTCACTTGTTCAATGCCATCATATGTATTTTTACTACGAAATACAGTATCATGACTTTCATTTGCTTCCTTTTTAAATGCTTTTGCAATATATATTTTTGGAACTGAGAATACATGCGCTGCTTTTATAAATATTTTACGAAATGGACACAAGTAATCGAAACTACATTCTATGGTTGGATTATCGAATCGAATATGCCCCTTTTTAGCTTGGTAGCCTAAGAATTATTGAAATGGCCCCTAATTGACGCGAATCCTAAAGATAGATCTATCGGGCCCAACAAGCCCCATCCGGGTTACGGATGCTTTAGTACTTCGAATTTATCATGTCCGATGAGAGTCCTGAAATGATGGGGATATTCTATATACATCTTGTTAAGGTCGGTTACCAGGTGTTCCCCATATGAATGCTTTTTATCTCTATGCAGTTTGCGAAATGCCTGATATGAGATGGAAATTTATGAGAAATGGAAATGAAAATCTTGTGGTCTATTAAAATAATGGAAATAATTGTTTATGATAAACTAATGAACTCACCAACCTTTTAGTTGACACTTTTAAGCATGTTTATTCTCAGGTTTAAAAGAAATCTTCCGCTATGCATTTGCTCATTTTAAAGATATTACTTGAAGTCATTCATGGCATATTTCAAAAGACGTTGCATTCAAGTCGTTGATTTCAATAAAGAATATTATTAAGTAAATGAAAAATTAAGTCATTTATAGTTTGGATATATTATGAAATGGTATGCATACTGTCAACTTTTGATGTAAATGAAAGTTTGTATTTTAAAAACGAATGCGATGTTTGTAAAATGTATCATATAGAGGTCAAATACCTCGTGATGTAACCATATGTTATTGTATTCATCCTTATGGATTATGATGGGTCGCTTCACTTCCTTAGGGGGTCAAGGAAGTTAGATAGTTCTTATGATAAGAAACATCATCTTACTTAATGATTCAACTTCCTTAAAGGGATCTAGGAAGTTGATCAATTTCATTGAGAATTAAGTTTGTGTGACCTATTGAAGAATTATGAGTGATTGTAAGCTTAGCTATAAGTTTACTTGTAAGCTATCTTCTTAAAGGGATCTAGAAGGTAGTTGTGATTTCACTAGGCTAGAGCATTAGGATCTTGTGGTAAGAGCATTTGGTGTTTGTGAATTCTTCAAAGGGACGTAAGGGTTCATGAGTAGTGGCTTATCGAGGAGCTAGTGTTGTATCCGGACACTCCACCGGGTTTGGGGTATCATAGTGAAGAAAACTCTCAATTCATAGAATTGGGGAGTGGATTAAGGTGGATTAGTTAACATCCACCCGAACCACTATAAATTCTTGTGTTTGTGCACTTACATTCTTTACATACTTGCATTAACAAACACAAATGCTTCCACGCTTAAAACTTATGTTTTGATTTCGAAAAAGTTTTAAGAAACCACTAAGTAACTATGCACCCGCTTCTAGTTACTTACAATTGGTATCAGAGCGGTTGCTCTAATTTTTGCTCAAAAAACATTTTTGTCACGTCGAAAAACTATTTTGTGCAAAAACCCGAGTGAAAGATCTTGGAACTAAGCTCTACTTGTTTAGAGAATGCAAAAGAGATTTTGGATAAGTTAGTCTTGAATCGTGATGAAAATTTTCATATGAGAAGCAACTTCAAGAAACTCGTGTGATGTGGAGTCAAGGATCGAACCCGAATGCTCAAACTTACATCCATTACTTTGAGGAAAAATACCACCATTCACATGGTAAGGTAAGTTTGCTTGTATTTAGTCTTTTTAATATTTGTGTACTCTAAATATTGTGATAATTAACAAAACTATGATTGATAAAAAAAAGCTTGAACAAAGAAACATTTTTTTTAAAACAAAGTTAATTTTTGAAAATTAAAGTATGTAAAGAAAAATGTGGGGTTGGGTTAAATTCACAACTATAGTGTACATAATAGAAGCACATTTAAATTTGCCATGAAACTTAGGTCTATGCAATGTATGTGATAATTGAAATTACTTGTGCCTTGAATCCTTGCATGAAAAATGACATGAGTTATTGCTTAATGTGTGCTTGATAAATTGATCTTACATGATAGAATACGTAGGTTGTCACACATCTTAGAGCCTTAATTTATAGACATAATATCTAAGTTTAGACTTTAAGCATCTCAACAAGTATTCTCAAAACTCAACATAGTGTCAAACCTGTAGGCGGTCGAACCTACGGTCGACCGTGGATCGACCGCACATGCTCTGATCAAAATGAGCATTCACAATTTTAAGATCGATCATGGTATGACACTTTTAGAGGTTGAATCATTTTTATAATATTAGTTTTACATTGTTTATTGGTAATATTTAAACATTTGCTAATGTGAAGCTAATTATCGTCATTAAACGACACTCATTTAAAAGGTCAAGTTTTCAACCCGCAAGTGTTAGTGACTTTCAAACAACTATAAGAGTATAAGATCAATTATTCTCAATCAAGACATGAAATTGGTTTGTCGTAATTTAAAATATAAACATGTCTAAAAGAACAAAAGTCTAATCTTTGGGTACCATGTTTGTGTCTCTAACAAGTTGTAGGTTTGTTAACAAGTGTGGTGGAAGATGATGCAATCAAAAGCACTCAAAACACATGTCGATGATAAATATGTCACACCAAGCACAAAGAACATGATGATGGTGACGTAATATTGGATGGACATATTTGAGGAATGATCATCGGTGGAGGTAACTTTACTTACAAATGAGATAGTCTTAAAAGTGTGCTATTTGATCTCTATAAGTGTTTAAAATGCAAATATCTTAACATGCTAGTTAAAGTCATATTCCATTTAAGAAAACATGTTACAATTAGATAGAACGCCTTACATGCTTACAAGTAAAATTGATGAAAAGATAAAAATATGTCAACATATGTTTTTCAATTTGATGGCATAAAAGATTAGATCACACGACCAGGAAACTAATCATTAGAGATCTACCTAAAAGAAATATATGATGATCACTAATTGAGCTAAAGTGTTAAAAAGACCATTCTCATTAGTTTGCTTCAACAAAGTGAATATTTGATAAACAATTATAGCAAAGAGAATCATGTTAAACAAATCTTAGGAGACATCAATAGGAGTTAAATTAGATTTTAAGTATGTAGTCTAAGTTCTCCATTTTCTAGGTATAGTATAGATTTCCAAAGTTCAACTTTGTAGTCTTACTGAATTGGTTGTATATGATTTCTATCATTTATGCTTAATGAGAAACATTTTTGATGATAGAACTCATTCTAGGCTAACACTTATAAGATATTATTCTTGTACAAATTGCTTGAGTAGTAGTCATTGATAAAAATTGTTAGCTGAACGCATAAGCATTTGTTGAGTTGTTGAAGTATTTAAAACACACTTAGATATATTAGGATGAATGAGGTTAGAAAACTTTAAGAATGATTCGTGCTCTTAAATTCTAAACTAGGATTAGGTTTGTGTCAAATGAACACCTAGAACAAACGAGTTAAATGAAAAGTTTCTCCAACCTTTAATTCGTCAAAGAGTTAGATAATCTTACCCCACACAAATGTTTATTTAAACTATTGTCTTAAGTCTTAAACTTACATGCAATGAGATTAATGAAAGAATGATGAGTGTTCTGAAAGCCTTACTCAACTCATGAATCAAATTAACTCTAAGATATCATTCTTATAAATCAACCTAATGAATACACTTAAAGTTTTGGTATGATAAGTGTTAAGGTATTAGACACACCTATGTAAATGAATTCTACATTTTCACTCAAAGATGTAGGTGTAACTCTAAAGGTAGGTACGTCTCTAGGATACACTTTAGAAAGCAAAACCTAACTAGGTCTAAATAGACGTTCGAGTAGCTTTAAGGATTAATCGAAGATACATGAAAAGGTTATATCTTTGCATCTTGAAAATCTTGATAGACTTAGGACATACTTGCTTGATCATGTGTGTGAAATGGTAAAAGTTTGCAATACATTATTTGCTAAGAAGCATGAGAATAAAATGTTAATGACTTGGTTATTGATCCAATCAACCATTTTCCTTGTGACAAGTTCTTTGAACTCATGGATGACAAGTTTGAAATATACTTGAAATGATTTATGGTATGGTTTACACTCTAGGCTTAACTCTAGGCTTCCACTCATTATACACTAGGTGTAAACTGCATCTCTTATATGTGCCATATATGTGTTCATTGCTTGTATTAGTATGTATGCAACATCTACATGCCATATTTGTATGCTTATGTGTTCGTATATATGCAAATCTACTTGTCATACTCGCATGCTCATATGATCTTCATGCTTGACAACTTGAGTTATTTCTTTCGAACCAATGTTGGTTAAAATCACCTTGTTAGTTGTTATACTACACACTTTAGGCTCATTAACTTGCTAATTGAATCTTATTTGTGAGGTCATTGTGCTTAATATTTGCTACATCTAACATGCCTTATATTTTTCATCATGCTTATGTGCTTACATGCTTATGATTTATTAACATGTTGAAAAATTATGCATGGATGTTTTTATACTCACGATCCAATATAACACTCCAAATTGTTAACTATGATACATCGAAAATTTTAACTAGTTAACATTATACGTAGTCAAGTTAACATATCACTACATGATGATAATTCTCTTAAATCATATTTGTTGAGTGCTAAATAATACTTTGATATTAGCTAGCTTACCATGAGTTATGTGACTGCTTGTTACGCTATATCATTTAAGTGCAATCTTGAGCTATATTTGAATAAATGACTAAATAAGTAGTGACTTAACATATATCATGTTGATCGTAATTTACAAGTCAAATACCTACTTGATTTAGTTATTTAGTTTATGTATTTTCTCATCAATATTCATACTATGGATCATGCCTATTTTTGACTATCATGATTACTCACTTGTTATGCATGATTGCTACTCACTTGTAGTATGAATTTTAATTGAGCTTACTATGCATGATTGCTTGTTTTGATGGGACATGTGATTACTATGATGAATATTATTCTTTTATCCTATGCATGCATATATTTCTAACAATACATGCGATACTTCAACGCATTGTTATGCTTATCACCCATGCAAAGGAAAGTCCCGATATGTCACACTTTTGAGCTGTTAAAAGGATCTTTAGAGAAATCTAAAGGGTTCTATGCATCATGAATATCATGTGCCTTGGAGATTCGGATAATGATGGATACCTACTATTTAGAAGAGTGGTGTATGTTCATTAGTTGGTTTATGCATAACCTCTTGGCTCTCAAAGGAACAAACACTTGTAGCTCTCTCTCTCTACTACCAAAGTCGAGTTTATAGCAATTGAAAGATCATGTGCTCAAGGCTTAATGATAAAACAAACTTTCCTCGATTAAGGTACCACTTCTTCCGAAACTCATATATGTGTGTATCCTCTTGCTAAATTGGACTACTCAACCTAATAAGTGATTATTTGAACACCAATTTAGCTTTGATCATTACATATAAGTGAAATATTAACATGATATATATGCTTAGGTTATACATATGTTCATCACTAAGTATACAAAGAGATATGCTCTTAGTTGAATAACCTGAAACTTAGTGAATGATTTTTAAATGATAACTTATCATGTGGATAATGTTTTGAATTATCATATCGGCCCTATTGATCACCATTTCTTGACATGCTTCAACTAATATGCTCATAATGTTAAATAGATGTGCCTCATGCATGTTTTAAGCTTATATATAAATTAGATCGTTATGCATATATTAGCTTCATCATGCTACTCTTACTTGTATTCTTACAATATATATTCAACATGCTATGTTTATATTATGTGCAATATGCTTAACATGCTATGCTTATGATATGTTCCATATGTATGCCATGCTTGTGTCCTTACATGCTTTTTTTAAACTACTATGATAATATTTATAGTGTTGCATGATATGATTACATGTGCTACTCTTACTTGTTTGCCATGCTATATTATTCTTGTGTTTTAACATGCTTGTTTGAACCTACCTTCTTTCATACATGCTCTAGCATCTAAGCTTATGAATATGATTGTTACGCATTATTTTTTGCTTGACAATTGATCTCATGTATATTAGCTTTTGCACGCTACTCTCACTTATGTTTCCACATTGTGCTATGTGAGATATGTATACCATGCTATGCTATATGGATCTACATGCTTGCTTAAACCTACTTGCTTCTATACATGCATGAAATTGGTAGAACTAGTGGAGTAATGTTGGTACTTAATGATAATGTTGCATGATATACTAAGGCTTCTGCTCACTACATGTTCATGCTATACTATTCATTAACTCTGATATGTGATGGTTCATACACACTTTTGATCTTACATGCTCTCTAACGATCACATATATTGGTCAAAGTGCTCACTCCACTATCTTTGTTATCTATGACACATAATGATTCTTATGTTTGTTGTATATTATTATGTGTGTGCACTAATCCTTGATTGAAGGTTTATCCAGCTCGTTGAGTTTATATTACTCCTCACTTGATATTATGACTTATGTGTGGACTTTTCTATGAGTCTTATATTGCACATTTCAAAGGGGAGCTAGATCATCTACCGCTATGTAAGATTCAAGGGGGAGCATTACTCTAGGGCGCGCTTAGTTCCAGGGGGAGCTAACCTTTTTGCTTCGACAAAAGGGGGAGAAAGTGTATGGTAAGTGACGTTAACACTTATGTCGGCTTACATAACTAAGCACTTACCTATATGTTTGTCATCATCAAAAAGGGGGAGAATGTTGGTTAATGATCCAATGATAATATTCAAAAGTTAATCACTTTGTTTTGATGATGACACAAAAGAGATAAGTGCTTAATCATATGTAAGACGAGATGAGTTCATAAACCTACACTATCTCTAGCAAAAGACCAATGCATAAATAAACATCTTGGTAAAAGTGGTACGCGGTTGCACCACGGTCGTTCGTGAAACTGACCGTGTATGTCCCGTACCAACGAAAGTGTATGGTAAGTAACGTTAACAATTATGTCGGCTTACATAACTAAGCACTTACCTATATGTTTGTCATCATCAAAAAGGGGGAGAATGTTGGTTAATGATCCAATGACAATATTCAAAAGTTAATCACTTTGTTTTGATGATGACACAAAAGAGATAAGTGCTTAATCATATGTAAGACGACATGAGTTCATTAGCCTACACCATCTCTAGCAAAAGTCCAATGCATAAATAAACATCTTGGTAAAAGTGGTACGCGGCTGCACCACAGTCGATCGTGAAACTGACCGTGTATGTCCTGTACCAACGAATTCAAGTTTTTCTAAAACTGTCAATCTACGGCTAACCTCACGGACGACCGCAGCTCGATCGCAGTTTTCTCTATTACCAAAATCATCCACTTTAAGTTAGACCACTTTGAAGAATCTATAATTTACAAAACATTTTTAAACATACTTATAATATTTGTCCTTTTTGATCTCAAAAGGGTTTTGAACCAAAAGAGGTTAAGTTTTACAAATCACACCTAATGACATCTTAATGACAGTTTAAGCCAAATTTAGATTAAACACACAAGTGTTATATCTTTTTATTCTAGTACATAATGTCATTTAAACATACTAATAATGGTCATTAAAGTTCCAATTAAAGAGTTCCTAACCCATTAATTTTATGTACCATTGTATGTAT
Source organism: Rutidosis leptorrhynchoides (assembly GCF_046630445.1). NCBI lineage: Eukaryota > Viridiplantae > Streptophyta > Magnoliopsida > Asterales > Asteraceae > Rutidosis > Rutidosis leptorrhynchoides. The sequence goes on from NC_092342.1 coordinate 77,157,640, forward strand.
GTAAATGTAATTAGTTCAAGCTAGTCAAGGTTGCAACAAGGATCATTAAGTTCCAACTAGATTCAAACTAGTTCATTTGAGATGTAACAATGTTCCAAAGGGTAAGATACTTCCATCAAAGATGAAGACAAGGGTTTAAAGATTTGGAGAATGAAGTTTGGATACTAGTGGTTTGCCAAGGGACAAAAATCTGCATTTACCTTTTAAGGAAATCAATGACAATGGTTAAGGACATTGGACTTTCCTCTTTAGCTAGCACATGTCAACCTCCATGCATATGTCCAAGATTAAAGGGGTAATGGAGTTAACTCCTAGGTGTATTAAGCATATTTTGAAGGCTCTATATTAGGTAAAGAAGCCAAAATTTAAAGAAAAAAGAGCTCCAACGGAAATGTTGAAATGCTGACAGAAGTTGTACGACTTCCTGCAAGGTCGACCGTGGTTCGACCGCAGTTTTGTCTATCAATATTTTCTTGGAATAAATACACCACTTTGCCAAACTAGAAGACCACCTCTTTCCAACATTCTTTCAAAGTCATATCTACTGATCTCCCAAGTCTCAAGCACATATCAATGGAGAGATTATAAGAGAGAAAGAGAGATTCTACTTACACTAATTAGAATTGAAATGTAAACTTTGTACTTATCATTTGTATATTTAAGTTTATTTTGTAAGACACTTCCTTAGGGGGTCAAGGAAGTTAGATAGTTCTTATGGTAGGAAACACCATCTTACTTAATGATTCAACTTCCTTAAAGGGATCTAGGAAGTTGATCAATTCCATTGGGAATTAAGTTTGTGTGACCTATTGAAGAACTTTGAGTGATTGTAAGCTTAGATATAAGTTTACTTGTAAGCTATCTTCTTAAAGGGATCTAGAAGGTAGTTGTGATTTTACTACGCTAGAGCATTAGGATCTTGTGGTAAGAGCATTTGGTGTTTGTGAATTCTTCAAAGGGACGTAAGGGTTCATGAGTAGCGGCATATCGAGGAGCTAGTGTTGTATTCGGACACTTCACCGGGTTTGGGCTATCATAGTGAAGAAAACTCTCAATTCGTAGAATTGGGGAGTGGATTAAGGTGGATTAGTTAACATCCACCCGAATCACTATAAATCCTTGTGTTTGTGCACTTACATTCTTTACATACTTGTATTAATAAACACAAACGCTTCTACGCTTAAAACTTATGTTTTGATTTCAAAAAAGTTTTAAGAAACCACTAAGTAACTATTCACCCCCCTCTAGTTACTTACTTATATATATATATATATATATATATATATATATATATATATATATATATATATATATATATATATACCATATACATATGCAAATTAAATTTTAACACTTTTGAAAAAATCAAAGTAACCAAAATATACTACTTTTCTTAATTATTTGTTATGAACACGATGAAGATGTTTTTGAGTTTATACTAAAAGTTTTAAATATTCGTATGGTTTAAAGGAGTAAACCATGTAAAATTTATATTGTTAATCTTTGTTGTTTATGTTTTTGATCATAATAAAGTTATAATAAAAATTTATATGTTATGAATATTTATATACATGATCGCTACACACACACTCACACACACACACACACACACACACACACACACACACATATATATATATATATATATATATATATATATATATATATATATATATATATATATATATATATATATATATATATATATATATATATATATATATATATATATATATATATATATATATGTGTGTGTGTGTGTGTGTGTGTGTATATATATATATACATGTATATATTTAAGATCTTAACAAGATTCATAATCATGTATAACTTAATTATGTAGTTTTTCACAAATTTTGATCATGAAATTTAAGATAAAAAATTAAATAGTTAGGGTTTATTATGAATACCTTTGAATGAACGAAGAACAATATGAAGATCACGGTGGTTAAAACAAAAGTCAACGGCGGTAGATGGTGGTCTTGGTGGTGGTGGCCGAAAATTTTAGAGAGAGAGGGGAGGGAGCGATTTTTGTGAGTTGGTGAAATTTTGTGAATGAGGATTATGGTGATTTAGAGGAGTATTTATAGTTAAAGATTTGGGTTAATTTAGGAAAGAACCTTGGAGTAGGGAACAAGTCACTAGGAAGATTCTAGAAAATTACCATTCACTTTGATGATGATGATCCAATAACATTTGTATTGGGTAACCTCGTTACCTAAGTTTGTTCTATGAATATGGCCACAGTTTACAACTGGGTTATAGTGGTTTGGAAATTTTAGAACTATATCCTAGCTTGCTATCACATAATAGTATATCACATAATATGAAAAAGTGCGGGTTGTTATAACTTAAACATTCGAACGATCTAAGCTGAATTTCCATCAGAGCCGTCGGACCATTCCAACTCGTATTCGAAAAAAACTTTAGATTACGATATTTCCAAATGAGATATGCACATATCCATTCCTTAGCTTTCCAGATATTTCCCCCATCAAAGATATGACCCGGTTGCAATTCCCACGAAAGGCTTCATTGATGCTTAAGTTTGTGAATGACAAGAACCCCCACCACTTATAGATGCGATCCCAAATTTCCAAGGAGTGTCGAAAAAGGATTTAGGAATGTTCAATAGTTTCCACGTCATCATCACATAAAGGGCATCTAACAGATTCAAGATCAATACCTCTCTTGTCGAGTTCAGTACGGACTAGAATCCGTCGTTTTAGCGCCCACTATATGAAGATTTCCACCTTTGAGGGCACTAGATTATTCCGTGTTGTTGGTAGTCGCAAGTTGCCACCCGAAAATAGGATCCCATCGATTAGTTTTGACAACTTTTTTGTGGTGAAAATACCATTGGACACTAAACTCCACACACATGTGTCCTCGTTACTAACATGTTTAACATGAAGATTCAAATCGTTAGTTAATTGTTGTAGTTCTGCTGCTGCTTGACCAGAAATCTCTCGCACCCAGCTCCAAGAGTGTACACATCCATCCTAAACCCATTGTATTCTATCTTTTACCGCCACCTGTGTGTTTGAACCATCACCAATCGCCCTTTTGCAGGAACCACAAAAGTCCAGCCCTAGCTTATCAATAGCGTTACCTGCGCGTAAAATGTTAGACCAAACGCCACTCCTTCCCGTCGAGATGAGTTGTCCTAAGGGAGGGAGTAGACCGTTCGAGCCATGAATACTTTTTATAACCGAGACCCAAAGTGAGGTGGGCTCAGTTTTCGCCCGCCAAAACCATTTCCCCAAAAGTGATAAATTTTTCCCCCGAAGACTCCCGATGTTTAGACCTCCTTCACCATAAGGTAAAAGAGTATCATCCCATTTGACCCAAACCAATTTAGAGTTTTCACCCGACCCACCCCAAAAGAAGTTACACCTAATTCTCTCTAATTTATTGATAACACTCACGGGGGAACGAAAGAGAGAGAAATAGTATAGCAGTAAACTACCAAGGACTGATTTAACTAGCGTCAACCTTCCACCAAAAGAAATCGTTCTAGCTTTCCACTCCGTAAGTCTAGAGTTAAACTTGTAAATCACCATCTTCCAATTTTCAATTCTATTCATATTCCTCCCGATTGGGAGGCCGAGATATGTAAACGGGAATTCTCTAACTTTACAATTAACCCGAATCGCTATACGTTCTACCTCCTCTTTGCTCACACCTAACCCGAAAATAAGGCTTTTTTGGAAGTTTATTTTGAGACCCGACAAGTTTTCAAAGCATTTAAAAAGCTTCATAAGATTGTAAAAGTTTTGTCTACTCCATTCTCCGATGAAGATAGTGTCATCCGCATATTGGAGATGTGACATTGACACTTTATCATTGCCAACCTCCACTTCCTAAAGACCCCAGCGTTAATTGCTTTTTTTGTGAGATAGTTCAAACCCTCGGTCGCAATGATGAAAAGAAAAGGGGATAATGGGTCTCCTTGTATCACCCCTCTTTCGATGGAAAATTCATTAGTGGGGGGACCCATTAATAAGGATAGAGATGGATACCGAGTTAAGGCAAGCAATAATCCATCTTCTCCATCGGTGCCCGAACCCCATCCTCTTCATCATCTCTAATAGTAAATCCCAACTCAAGCTATCAAAGGCCTTCTCGAAATCAACCTTAAACACGAGGCTTTTATTGTTATTTTTTTGGAGATAGTCAATTGTCTCGTTTGCTACCAATGCACCGTCAAGTATGAATCTCCTTTTTAAAAATGCACTTTGTTCATCCCCAATGAGATTTGGAATAACTTTCCTAATCCGAATCGAGAGGATCTTTGCAAGGATTTTATAATAGCCCCCGATTAGACTAATATGGCAAAAATCATTTAGCCCCAATGGATCCGTCTTATTTGGTACTAAAGTAACAAATGAGGCATTGCATCCTCTCGAGATTTCACATTTTTCACCGAACCTATTTAGATCGTTTAGAATGTCACCTTTTATCAGTTCCCAATGGATTTTAAAAAACTTAAATTAGAACCCATCCGGCCCCGGAGCCTTAGAACCACAACTCTTTAATTGCCCCTAATACTTCTGCTTCCGAGAACTCATCTTCAAGAGCTGTCGACTGATCAGACGTCAAAGTGAAGTGGCAGTAATGGGTGCAGCTCAGCATCGTCATCACAGTCATCGAAAATCAGTTTGTTTAAAGAACTTTTTGAGAACTGTGACTTAAAGTGTCTAAAGGCCTCCTGATTAATGTCATTTGGTGATTCATTCCAGCTTGCGTTAATACATAACCCACAGATATTGTGCCTCGAGTACCTTCTCCGAATAAATGAGTGAAATTTTTTTGAATTTTCTTCACCCTCGAGTATCCATTTTGCCCGCGACTTTTGTTTTGTCATACTAGATCTAATCTTTTCTTTGTCGACCCATTTCTTTCGAACAATCAACCATTTATTCCTTTCATCTTCGAATAGAGAACCATTCTCGGCCACATTCTCCCACATTGTAGACTCTTCTTTCAGAACTTCGATTTCTTGGTCTAGTTGCCCAAATGTCTTTTGACCTCATTCCTTCACGGCTAGCTTGACGTTCTTTAATTTTTTGTGGAAGATAACATCTAGTCGTTGTCCCTCAACATCAGTGTTCCACGCATCTTTCACAACCTGATCCGAACCTTCTGACTCTAGGCATTAATATAAGAATTCGTAATACACCTTGTATCTTACAGTATTTGGTCGGAAAATATGAGAGTACATCCAGCTATAGATGAAGAATCTTTGACTGGACATTATTTTATACGTGAACTTTTAAAAAATTTGTGACATCTGGCATTACTAAATGACTTGCATACTTTTGCTGATGAACACTAAAATGAGGGTATTTTGATTTTAAAGATGATCACCAATTAATATATTGTAGTAACTGTTGTGTATAATGTAAATAAATGTATAAAATTAAAATTGATTATATGTTTTTTGTCTTTCTGAAAATGAATTATATTTAAAACATGAAATATAAATGTATCAATTCATGAGAAGTTTTAATATCATTGGGTGTACTGGAGAGGGCTCGAGGTTGTTAGCCTTATAGGCCCGCCAAACTAATGGGCGTCTTAGTTGTGAAATCGTAGGTTACATGTTCGTTCGCAGTAATTGTTAGTAATCCACTAAGCTCATGGGCCTACTTTTCGGCTCCGTTGCTAGTCAACTGGGCTCATCAAAAACTTAGTGTCTTTCACTTACAGTTACACTCTCCCCAAATAGTTTCACTAAACAATGTCTAAATTTTAGTTGGATAGTCGACTTTTTTTTTTTTTTTTATTGGAGGTCATTTTAACTTGAACTTTAAATATTTTTATTTATAATATTTATTATTCGATAAAATTTATATCAATTGATAAATTTTTGAATATATTTTTAACAGTATAACGTTCACCAAGTATTATGTCACATATAAAAAATAATTTAAAGTCAATGTTGTTGAAAAGAAAATATCTTTAAAGTTAAAATAGGACAATAGATTTGAGACGAAGAGAGTGCGATTATGTCATTATAATTCATTTTCATTTATTTTAAAAAATAGTACACAAATACGTTATGTAACTTGTACCATAATATTAGATCCATCCTTAATTTCTTTCAGGAAAATTGGTGAGAAAGACCCCATATCCAAAACGTTTAACAGTATACCCTCAAATTACAGTAATAGTAAAAATATCCCCGATCACGCACCACGCATGATGCTTGTAACTTGGTGTGTGCTGCGTATTAATGAGTCCTTCTATGACACAAGCTATTTCTGGCCTAATATGCATAACTCAAAAAGTCACACGCACCGTGCGTGTTGGTCGGTGGGTGGCGCGTTTTTACCAACACGTTAACATTAAATTGAACTTTAATGACACCACCAATCAAATCGTCTAACTACCTATTTCTCCGATGCATTTAATGGGACATCACCTATGACCAACTTACTCATTCATCGACAACATTCTTCTGCACTAAACTTTCTTCACCAAAACTTTAGCAACAATGAACTCTGAAGGATATTCGATGGAAGATCGGTTAATGTGTATGAGTTCCGAATTCAAAGAGAAATTCATTGTGATATGATGTTTCTTTATTATAATGCTTTATGGAGACATTTGTCCCTTACTCATACGACAATCTTATGCCAATTTTAATCTCAATGATGACAAAACGGTAACCTTCGGTTACTCGAAGATACCTACAATTTGACGCTAGAGGCATTCGGTAGAGCCCTTAGTATTTCATCTATGGGAACCATCATTTTTACTTCTCAATGAGTAATCGATGCACTTTCTATCAAATTTTATTGCCAAGATTTAAAAATAACATCTTTGGTCCTTAACACACATTTGGTTCGCTTCGTCAAACAACTCTTCATGACCAAATGATAGATCCAACACTTTAAATTCCATCATTCGGAGCAATATACTTGGACGATCACTTGACGATGTCAACATCACGGCCATTGAAATTACAGTGTTGTGGTGCTTACTTGAGCACAAGGACATCAACATAGCCTTTATCAATTCTAATCACATGAATGAAGCTCGTCATGACCTTGGGATCAACGGTCGCTGCACGGATACCCAGCACACCGTATCTCCTCCCATCCCTAGGCATAAACTTGTCCCTTAAAATACACACTTACTAGATTCATTTGGCTTATGCCATTCATCTTCTAACTCATTGTACGTAAAATTTTAGTTACGTAAAGTCACCTTTGTCTTTTATTTGTGTTCTTTACTTTATGATACTAAGTGCTAATGTGTTTATGTGAGTTAACAAAAGTGTGTTTACTTTATAATAAGTTGTTAATGTATTTATCGAACTTCGCACCACATAAAATAAACAGGAAGAATCATGCACCATGCATTACACACTGTGTGTCCAATGTGGTGCGTGGTGTGTGGATAAGATAAGATGTGATAACGTTTTGAGTATTATATTTTCTGACTTTTTCCATATTTTTAGGATATTCAAGATTCGATTTTTTGCATTATTGTAATGAGTTTATGTGATTTTATTTTATTTATTTGTATCATTGTAATGTTGTTTTTTATTATTAATGAAAGCATTATTATGTTATTGTCATTTTATAAAATGTATTAATAACAATTAACAAAAACGACTACAAACATACAACATATAAACATATATACAGCATTCAAACATATTACTATACAACATACAAAAGTCTACAAATAAATGACTACGAACTATCCTTTTCTTTTCTTCCCAAACTTTCTTTTCTGTTGTGGTTTCATCTTCAATTCATCTATACTAATACAAAGATCTTCATCAGATATCTCTTCGATTCTTTGATGCTCAACAATGATTTGGTCTGCTACTTTTCCAGTCCTTTGACTCCTATGATGTTGTATATATTCGCACCACCATATAACCAACTGTCAAATTTTTTTTGAAAGGTAAGCATGACTTGTCTTCACATTTTTCTAAAAGTGCTTGAATAAGACTTATGAATTAACTGTGAAGTGTGGACATATGCTAAAAGCATTCAAGTTCACTTGGATCTTGAAGGTAAAAGCCCTCATATCCTTTATCGTTCACATACATCATGTCCACAAACACTATCCATTCTGGTACTTCGTAAACCCTTCTTCCATCCTACTTTTCTTTTGTTAGACCAGCCGATTTACGTTTTTGTTTAATTTTACAACAAATACAAAACTTATCATATTTCTCCTCACTTATAAGCTGATTTTCTCTTTCCATTTCTGAAAGAAAAGTGAACTCACATTTAATCCTCAGTCTGAAAGCTATATCACACATACCTCATACGTCATTAACAATACAACAATTTTCTTCCAGTCCAAAATCCCAAGTGTATAAAAATCTTCAATCATAACTTTATTCTCAAATTTATCGTTCAAAGTAAGCTTTATCATCTGAATACCTTCTTGTAAAAATTTATTCAAGTTCGTTTATTGGACTGTTGTACTTAGTATCCACCACTTTCCCAACTCTGTGAGTTTCTCAACCAGGCCAACTTGATACTCTCCTTTATATATAGCAGCAATATGTTCATCCTTTTCAGCAGCAATCTGTTCATCTCTTTTTTGTTGCAGCAATTAGTTCATCCATGTTTGTAGCTGCAATCTATTCATCTCTTTCCATTTCGGGAATCTGTTAATCAATTTTACTGGTTTGTTGTTCTTCTTCAATTAGCTTGTTCCGTCGTTTAGGGGCATATTACCCTAGTGTGACATACGGTGAACTGATATGAATACTCCGTTTGATCGGACGATGATGAAAACCGGGTGAAGGTGATAACTTCTAAATTATACAGTTTTTTGATAACATTTTGAGGAGTTATCTTAGTATTTTTGAGTCATTTTGATGCCAAAACACACTAAAATGTGTAAAAATGGGAAAAAGATATTTCTAATGATTATGTCCAACAGGATCAAAAATGAAGAAAATTGTGTATCGGCTGTATGAAGCCGCCAGCATGGTTCTAAGGAGGCCGCCGGCTTTGAGGACAAAAGTACCAGAATGTTCTAGAATCGATAGAAATTGAAAGAACTTGTTGATCAAGAAAAAGTCAAAGGAAGCCGCCGGCTTCCCAATGAAGCCGCCGGCCTGGTTGACACGTTTTCTCAACTTATTGATCAAGTTCAAGTAACAATGGAAACAAAATCAAGATAAAATCAGAAAGATTCGGCGAATCAAGTGAAGCCGCCGGCATGGCAATGAAGCTGCCGGCTTCAGTATGACGGTTACAGGAATGACTTGCTGATTAAGTTTAACTTGCACGAGGAGTCACCAACTCAAGGCAAGCTGCCGGCTTCCCACTGAAGCCGCCGGCTTGGCCACCGCCCAAGAATCCTATAAATTGAAGCCCCTGGTCTCAGTTCTCATATGTTCAAAAGTTTAGAAGTAGATAGGTCGTTTTTTAGGGGTTTTCTCTAAACCCTTAGGTTAGATTTACTATTTTGTAATCAAGATTCAAGATTTTATTCAAGTAATTTTACATATACCTTCTTTTCAAGGTATGATTCTATCTTTTATTTATTGTTTTGTCTATTTTATTTTCTGTATTCGTTTCTGTTCGTCTTTTACTATGAACTAAACGTTCATAGTGATTACGTGGACGAAAGTTAGACTTCATCTGGGATTCAGATGAAGCCGCCGGATTCACACCCAAGCCGCCGGCTTGGTGTGAAGGAAGCCGCAGGCTTCGTGCTTCATTCTGTGCAGTTTCTGGTTCTTTTCCAGGTCTGTATGGTTGAGTTTCTGTAATGATATTTAAACTGTTTCGAATCTATTTTGCTTGATTACATTTGTTTGCCATGCTTAATGATTAAATAACATGATTTTAAGGTTGATTAGTCATTGATCTGATAAATTTATTATTTGATTCATGCTACTTGTTTAGATCTAGTCCATCAAACTTGTTAAATTGAATTGCATGCAACTAAGTTAAAGAGTTTAATAGTGATAAACTTATTTGATTTGAATTACGCTTATATAATAGAAGTTAATAGTGTTAGGTTTAATCGAAGATCCTTCGTTTGGATTTGTTTGATTAATGATTGCATGAAAACTTAGTAGTAATTGACTTTCAGCTAGTAAGTTGAGTTGATCTACTTGGTGTTTAATAGCTTATATAATTTGTCAGTCTATTTGCATATTGATCCTCATCACAAGATTGGTATGTATCATGTAATTGAATTGAACATGAAGAATTAAGATGTTAGTTATGCACATCACATATCTAGCATATGCTTTAAATCCTACTTATTGATTACTATGAACACTTAGTTTAACCTATTAAGGGATAATAATTGGTCTATGATTGTTATTCTACTTTGTGTTAATATAAGTTATGAAACTTATCTAATATGAATTCCGTATGAATTGATTGTCCATGTAATCACTTGTATCTTTACTTGTATCTTTATTTGTATCTTATTTTGAATCTTCAATTCCTTATTTTATTTATCTTTAAAAGCAAACTCTTTCCTAAGAGAAATCTATCTCATAAAAGACATAAAAATATATCTTTAATTCTTTAATAAGAATTAAATAATAAAGCAACTCTTATCGTTACCACACTTCTCTTGGGACGATAACCTTACATACTACCTCTGATCGGGTTTTGTTGCTCGTTAAGGTGTTAAAGTGTATTAAATAAAGGTTTTATAAATTTAAAAGTTGAAGAATAAACTAAGCACTACTGCACACACTTTTAACACATCAAATTTTTGGCGCCACTGTCGGGAAAGTGAAGCACCTTCCTTTAGGGAAAGTGTAGCGCGGTAAATACGGAGATTGGATATACTTTGGTTATTGATATTTCTTGAAAACGAGTGATGAGTGTCTTCCTTTAGGAGAGGGTTGATGGGGTTCCGATTTAAAGGCTCATGCCCAAACCTAGACGCTGACGGGTCACTTAAGTATTGAAAGATTCAATAGGCCGTGTATGTTTGATTATTCGTTGTTATGTGATAAAAGTTGTTGTTTAATATTTATATTATTAATTACGTCTTTAATATTTAATATATTTATTAATTTAAAATTTACTTATATCCTAAGATATTTCTTAAATAGGAAACTTAAATATATAAATCCTTTAAGGCTTAAAAGATTTTCTCCTAAAACATTTCTTTTCATGATTTTAGATCACATGATTACTCGGTCCAAGAAACCGGTCTTACAAAGAACATTGTCAAATCCTGATATACTGTTTAAACTTTCTAAGGATTCGAAAATTGTTAAGAAATTAGATTTCCAAGAAGGAACTACTTCTAGTGATGATTCATTATCTAGCCCTCCGTCTAGTCCCGATTCTAATTTGGGATCTCTTTTTGGTTCAGAAATTAAAATGACTGATTCAATGGAAGCGTTAATGAAAGCTGGTCGGGAAGGATTAGGTCATGCTATTACTCAGCCCGAAATAAAAGAAAATTTTGATATTAAGGGTCCTATTTTTCATTTGCTAAAAGATAATCAATTTAGGGGTACGGAGAAGGAAGATGCTAATGCCCACATTCGGAATTTTAAAGATATTTGTAATCTGTTTAACATTAATAATGTGGAGAGTAATATTATTTATCTTCGTCTCTTCCCATGGTCACTAAAAGATGAAGCTAGGGAATGGTTAAACTCGTTACCTGAAGGAGATATTACTAGTTAGGATACGATGGTTGAGAAGTTTCTCACTCGATTCTTTCCTGCGTCTAAAACTGTCACCCTTCAAACTGAAATTGCTAATTTTCGTCAGAAAACTAACGAGTCTCTTTATTATGCTTGGGTTCGATTTGGTCAAATGCTTAGACGTTGTCCGCAACATGGTTTGGATAAGTTTAAAAAGGTAACTACTTTCTATAAGGGTTGTGATATTGCTACGAGAAGAGAGATTGATACATCTGCTGGAGGAAACATTATGAGCAAAACTGCCGAAGAAGGTGAAACTCTTATTAATAAGTTGGCTGCTCATTCCCATGAATGGCACCAAGACTTAGATATTTCTCGTTCGGTAAAATCTGTTAGTTTTGATTCTGAAGATATGGTTAAAGCAATGAATGTGCAATTGGGTAATTTAGGAAGGCAAATTGAAAAGCTTACTAAGAAAATGCATATGATTAAGGTAGGTTGTGAAAAATGCCAAGGTCCTCATGCTACTAAAGATTGTGTTGCTAGGCTTACCATGGAGCAAGTTGAGAATGTTTCGTATGTTAATCAATTTCAAGGAAACTTGAACTACCGTAATATTTATAATACGCCTTATCCTGCTAATAATAAAAACCCACCTGGTTTCTTTCCTGTTAGAGCACCCTTCATTCCAAATTCTTTAATGATAAGAAATCTAATCTTGAAAAAAGCATCCTCACTTTCATCAAAAATCAAAATGAAGCTAATGATAACATAAAGGCTCAACTTTCCCAAGTACAAAATAATCATCAAGCGTCAATTTAAAACCTAGAGCGCAATGTTACTAAGTTATTTAAACTTGTCGAGGGTAAAGTTCCGGTTGAATCTAAAGTTTCTAAGGAAGTTCGTTTTGAAAAGGTGAATGTTATTAGGGAAATAAATAGGGTTGATGTTTATGAATCTGGTTTGAAGTATTTGTGGGAATTTGATATGGTAGAGGAAGAATATGATCAAGAAATAAAGAAGTTAACTGCTACTGAAGAAGATAAGTTAAAAGATGCTAAGGTTCGAGGTCTTGATCGTGATGAGGTAATTTTCATGCATGAGTTGTTTGATGAGAAGGAAGAGGAAGTTAATAAAAAGGTTGATGAAAATAATGAAGTTAATAGTGAAAAATCTAAAAAATCATAATTTGAAGATAAAGATGATTTGTTGGCTGATACTATGAGACAGTTGGAAGAAAGAAAAAAAGGAAGTTTTCCACCCTCTTTATTCATTCACAATTAATCCGGTAGATCCGTATTCATCACCTGAAGTTCCTGTTGCTATGTGCACTGATCCTGGGGAATATCAAATCCCTTGTTTAATTCGTGGTCCAATTCCAGTTATGGGATTAGCTGATACTGGTTCTAGCATTAACGTTATGCCATTTTCCGTTTATAATCGTTTAGGATTACCGTCATTGGAACCAATCAAAGGAAATGTCTATTTTGCTGATAGTCGTTTACATGAGCCATTGGGGATTGTTAAAAAAGTTGAAGTTACTGTTGGTTATGCTTTCTACAAAATTGATTTTGTTGTGATGGACATGAAAGAAGATCCGATAACTCATTTAATCCTAGGATCTCCATTTTTAGCTACTGCTCGTGCTACCATTAACTATGCTAATAATTCGTTAACTATTCGTTATGGTGCAATATTTGAATCTATTTCATTAGTTCCAAGATCCAAAGTTCCTCGCTCTAATGTGAAAATGGTTAAAGTTGATAAAGAAGAAGATGATGACTTTACCGTGGATAGAATTGTTACTGAATTTATAAAAGATCAATATAAACTTAGCACTGAAGTGAGAAAACATATCCATGAGTTGAGTGTTTCATTTGAAATGTCTTTTCGTAGGAGTCTTGACATCACATTGAATTTCTTGTAACAAATTAAAGCATTAAATGAGTATGAAAAAAGTAAGTGTGAAGAGAATAAGCCTAAGGAGTAATTCCGTAAGAAGAATAGAGACGCGCAAACGACTCTATAATCAAAATTACCTATCCCTTTATATATGTTTATTAGGACTATATTATGTCCGAGTGTTTTTATTTTATTACTTTATTATTAATGTAAGAGAGATATAGCTCCTAAGTGTTTAAATGTTTAAGTGATGAAGAATTATTAATAAAATATTATGTTCGTATTATGTTTGTGTTATTTAATATTTTGTCAAGTTACTTATTCAATTCAAAAGAAGTCCGCAAAAGTGCTCGCAAATCATTCTATGATCTTACAAATCGAGTAACATCACTCTTTCCCTTATTTTTAATTATGTCCTTTATTTAATTATTTCATTTCTTTTATTATAAATGCAATGAGGACATTGTATAACCTAAGTGTGGGGAGAGAAGTGATTAATCACTTGAAAGAGTATAAAACATATTATCAAATTTTCCCGAAAAGGTTAAAAAATGGGTATAATTTTAAAATTTTTCAATTTTTCGAAAGTATAAATTCTTAGTCAAATTTATGTCTTTCTACTAACTTAATCTTAATGCTAATAAATAGAACTACTCTCAATTTCGAGATCGGATTACTTGTTTAAGATAAGAAGTTAAAAAGCCAAAAATTGTGAAACGAGTACAAGCTTATAGCCACTACCATATGGCATAAGAAGCATGGACCATTGAGGCAGCAAAAGAGTCCAAATTGGGACTAAGAAAAAGATATTGCTAAAAGCAATTATTGAAAAGGAAAAAGAGCCCAATGAAGGCCAACGAAAGAAAAGAGTTCCAATGAGAACCATACACTTTTTAAAGTTAGAAAACAAAAGAGTCCAATGATGACCAAACTGTATAAATCTGACTTAATAACCTTTAGGACTACTTGTAATCTTTGGTCTGGTTCAGACTAGTTCTTATGAATAATAAATACTAACTTCTTATTAAGACATACTTTTGACTTTGCAATTTTACTTTAATACCCATGATATAATTTATAAGGTTTACTTGAGGACAAGTAAAGGTTTAAGTGTGGAGAATTTGATAACTCCTAAATTATACAGTTTTTTGATAACATTTTGAGGAGTTATCTTAGTATTTTTGAGTCATTTCTATGCCAAAACACACTAAAATGGGTAAAAATGGGAAAAAGATATTTCTAATGATTATGTCCAAGTTATTTATTAAATAGGATCAAAAATGAAGAAAATTGCGAATCGGCTGTATGAAGCCGCCGGCATGGTTCTAAGGAAGCCGCCGGCTTTGAGGATAAAAGTACCAGAATGTTTCAGAATCAATAGAAATTAAAAGAACTTGTTGATCAAGAAAAAGGCAAAGGAAGCCGGCGGCTTCCCAATGAAGCCGCCGGCCTGGTTGACACGTTTTTTCAACTTATTGATCAAGTTCAAGTAAAAATAGAAATAAAATCAAGATAAAATCAGACAGATCCGGCGAATCAAGTGAAGACGCCGGCATGGCAATGAAGCCGCCGGCTTCAGAATGACAGTTACAAGAATGACTTGCTGATTAAGTTTAACTTGCACGAGGAGTCACCGACTCAAGGCAAGCCGCCGGCTTCCCACTGAAGCCGCCGGCTTGGCCACCACCCAAGAATCCTATAAATTGAAGCCCCTGGTCTCTGTTTTCATATGTTCAAAAGTTTAGAAGTAGATAGGTCATTTTTTAGGGGTTTTCTCTAAACCCTTAAGTTAGATTTACTATTTTGTAATCAAGATTCAAGATTTTATTCAAGTAATTTTACATCTACCTTCTTTTCAATGTATGATTCTATCTTTAATTTATTGTTTTGTCTATTTTATTTTCTGTATTCGTTTCTGTTCGTCTTTTACTATGAATTAAACGTTCATAGTGATTGCGTGGATGAAAGTTAGACTTCATCTGGGATTCAGATGAAGCCGCCGACTTCACACCCAAGTCGTCGGCTTGGGGTGAAGGAAGCCGCCGGCTTCGTGCTTCATTCTGTGCAGTTTTTGGTTCTTTTCCAGGTCTGTATGGTAGAGTTTCTGTAATGATATTTAAACTGTTTCGAATCTGTTTTGCTTGATTACATTTGTTTGCCATGCTTAATGATTAAATAACATGATTTTAAGCTTGATTAGTCATTGATCTGATAAATCTATTATTTGATTCATGCTACTTGTTTAGATCTAGTCCATCAAACTTGTTAAATTGAATTGCATGCAACTAAGTTAAAGAGTTTAATAGTGATAAACTTATTTGATTTGAATTACGCTTATATAATAGAAGTTGATATTGTTAGGTTTAATCGAAGATCCTTCGTTTGGATTTGTTTGATTAATGATTGCATGAAAACTTAGTAGTAATTGACTTTCAACTAGTAAGTTGAGTTGATCTACTTGGTGTTTAATAGCTTATATAATTTGTCAGTCTATTTGCATATTGATCCTCATCACAAGATTGGTATGTATCATGTAATTGAATTGAACATGAAGAATTAAGATGTTAGTTATGCACATCACATATCTAGCATATGCTTTAAATCCTACTTATTGATTACTATGCAACACTTAGTTTAACCTATTAAGGGATAATAATTGGTCTATGATTGTTATTCTACTTTGTGTTAATATAAGTTATGAAACTTATCTAATATGAATTCTGTATGAATTGATTGTCCATGTAATCACTTGTATCTTTACTTGTATCTTTATTTGTATCTTATTTTGAATCTTCAATTCCTTATTTTATTTATCTTTAAAAGCAAACTCTTTCCTAAGAGAAATCTATCCCATAAAAGACATAAAAATATATCTTTAATTCTTTAATAAGAATTAAATAATAAAGCAACACTTATCGTTACCACACTTCTCTTGGGACGATAACCTTACATACTACCTCTGATCGGGTTTTGTTGCTCGTTAGGGTGTTAAAGTGTATTAAATAAAGCTTTTATAAATTTAAACGTTGAAGAATAAGCTAAGCACTACGGGACACACTTTCAACACATCAGAAGGTAATGTAGGTAAACCATGGCCTGCATTTGCAACATATGTGTGAGAAGCATACCCATCCTCCTATAGATATACCCACTTTTTATGTTTAAAACATGATAAAAATTTTAAAATAGTAGAATACATATAATAAAATACGTTTATGATATTACCTGACGCCCTACAATGGAAATAAGTCGAGAAATCCTGCCTTCCTCGTTAGGTCAATCAACATGTCTTGAACATCGCAAGATGCGTCAGACGAAGATGGGGGTGGGCGATTTGGTGGTGACGATGGGGGTGATGATCGGTGTTGTGGTGGTGATGGTGACGATGATCTGTGTGGTGATGGTAATAGGGGTGTTGGTGCCTGTAACTAAGTAGCAGCCAACTCAGAGTAAAAAAACTAGAAGAAGCCACCCACCAGTCAGACGCTGCCTCTACCACTTTAGGCTCCAGTATCCCGAGAGGTCTGTCAGTATTAGCAACACCACAATGATTCATCAAGTAACAAATATGTTAAAACTTAGATAAACGAAACTAACTAAGTTTAGGAGTGCCAAGTTTATTATCGGATGCAAATAAGAAATACAACTCCTCAAACGTAGCCTTTTTGCGACGCTCGTAGTAAACAACCCACGGAATACCAACATCGACCTTCCTGGCTTTAAGGCGTACTTTCCAATAAAATATCTCCCAAATCCAAATCTGGATTTTTGAAGTTTAATAATCGGTAATTAATAATAGTTTGTCATGTTTAAATTAACTAGATATTAATATAAAACTACAAATTATATACATGAAATGCCAAAACTAATCTAGTAAGTGTGTATTTAACCCCCAGTGCGAGGGCACACTGTTTAAAAGGGTAGCCTAACTCTTTGTATGTATAATCCCATATACGAGAACCCCAATGATATTATGATATACCATTAAAAACCCTCGATGAAATGTAGAAATGCGTTTTCATCTTTGTAATGTTCATGCTTACCCATAATTCATCTATACGATCAGAATAATAATTTGACTGACACGATCCTCATCACTAGTCTCTAGTGTCGTATTGTCAACACAAGCGTGGATAGCTTTGAATTTCATTATGGCTTCGACAATATCTTTCTAGAAACATCATTGCCTAATAGGAGGTGTCGCCTGCCTAACCTCGCAAGGATCGTAATGCTCCATGTCGTTCAGTGTATCAAATCTAAAACCAATCATCAAACAAAATTAACATCGATCGAACCTCGCGGTCAGAGAACAGGACAACCGAAACCATAGATCATCGTGTTCGTCTTAGATTTGAACCTTAGATGGCCATCTGTTTTACTTCTTCCGAGGCATAAGATTTACGTAGGGCGAGTCATTTTCTGTAGACCAGACATGTAACCATGGGTCGAAAATCGTTTGATCGGAAAGTGTCTGTTGTTTCGCCGTCAAGTGG
This sequence comes from Rutidosis leptorrhynchoides, assembly GCF_046630445.1. NCBI lineage: Eukaryota > Viridiplantae > Streptophyta > Magnoliopsida > Asterales > Asteraceae > Rutidosis > Rutidosis leptorrhynchoides. Next base: position 77,175,649 of record NC_092342.1, read on the forward strand.
ATCCCTATGGTTTTAAGCTTGCTGATAGTATTCTTCATTATAATTCAGCTTGTATATGATTTGTATCCTGAAAAGAAACTATGACGAGAACAAACAAATAGAAAAATAGCTAGCATAACGCACCACTCATGAAGAATCACGCACAGTACGTGTTGCCTGTTGTGTGGTGCATGAGTGATTCTTGTTGCCGACTGATGCATGTTAACGACCCAAAAATAGTTTCTCATTTTTTTCAGACACATGGCAATTAAACTAATTCTAAACAACATCAAATAAACAGCAACTACAATTAATATATATTACATATACGAAGGCAATTGATTCAAAAAACCAAATAACTTAAACGCACACCTACTGTTCGACGAAATGTATTCAAGAAAAAACTAATCAAACGAACGAATTCTTGATTTTACCAGATCGTTTGACATTATGGAGATGTTCCATTGTCTAGTTTCTTGAGCAAATACTTTAATAGGTCTGATTTAGATGATATTCTTAAAAGCATGTGAACCGAACATTTTTTTATCTATTAGTGCGTGGTATAATGTGTAAACGGTTGTAAAAAGTGTGTGGTTGTGTGTGTTTTAATGCGTATGTGCAGTTTTCGGTTGAAGTTAAACTACGATCGAGTGATTAACAAGAAAAAAAATTAAGAACCGGACAAATTTTAGAAAATCACTGTTTAGTGCGTGTGATGGTTTTTGGTGCGTGTGTGTATTAAATCTAGAATTGGGCACCCCTTATGAAACGGACACACACAACATGCGTGTCACTGGTTGGTTAGTGTGTGATGATTTACCACTTACTCATCTTGCTAAGGTGTTCAGTGAGATGCATCACGCACCAAGTTACACGCATCATGTGTGGTGCGAGACGGGTGGTCATGGGGTATTATTGCATTTTTGAAATTTTCAGTGCATATTGTTAAGCACTTTCAGATATGAGGGCATTTTGACTAATTTTCCATTTTCATGGACAGCCTTTTTACACATGTACCTTTCAATATTTAGAAAGTTAAGGATCTATTAAAGATACCTTATAACAAGAAGAATGGCATATTAGAAATTTAGAGATGTTCATTCGGTCAGTTTACATGTTTGATTTATTCGGTTTTCAAGAATATTTTTTAGAATCATTAACAGAACCAAATTTGAAAAAATAAAATCAATCCAACAAAATAAGAAATCGATTTACATGGATCGATTTTTGGTTAAATCAAATTACTCCGTAAAACTTATAGATAAAAATACGTGTATTTTTTTTTGTTAAATAAACTTACATCTCAACTCTGAGGTATAAGAAATTCATAATAAATTTTTTTTAAATGCCAAGACATTTTATAAAAATTTCACAAAAACAAATACAAGATGGGGGGATTACCCCAATGAAGCACACTAAAAAACTTGGGTTGCGAGATGATCAACCCACACGACCTAATAAAAGGAGTTACATCGACCCTATTCTAAATTTAAATACATGCTAGGATCATTCAATCATGACAACCAATAGATTTTTCTTCCTTTCGACCTATTGGAGATCCATTCGAAAGATCTTACTTGAATTTCGTTTAGCGCCATCGGGATACTCCACTTTTTTCCTTTAAATACCATGTTGTTTCGATTCGACCATATAAGATATGCACTAACCCATTAGACCATTTGCCATATTTTCTTTCCTTGCGTTGTTGTAGATCTAGGACCATTACCATGAAGGATTTCATTGAAACTAAGATTGGACATATTTCCCAATCCCCACCAAGCGAACACCCGATCCCAAATAGCCATTGTATCTTTGCAAAAAAAATTAACGAATGTTCCACGGATTCAACATGATCATCACAAATTGGGCAACGTACACTATTAAGGTCTATACCTCGCTTATCAAGTTCAATCATAACGGACAAGCGTTTTTGATGGCATCTCCAAACAAATATTTTGATTTTTCTTGGAATTAGATTATTACGTAAAGTAGCAATTGGAGAAGGATCACCCGAATATAAATACTCTTGAATAATTGAGGATAGAACCTTAACGGTGAAATGGCCAGTTGTGCATAAAGACCATGAGTAATTATCATGGATATGACTTTCAGCAGCTTCATTTCGAATACTTGTATGATTTTGAACATGATCAGAAAATTGTTGTGTAGTAGTAACAGTAGCAGCTTCAACGTTTGAATGGACAGAAAATTCATCACCAATCTGAGTAGGAACAGAAGTAACAGCAGCATCAAAATGAGTGGGAACAGAAGTGACAGCAGGAGCAGACACGTCTTGAATAGCAGTAGCAGAAGGCACATTTGGACAGTTTGCAGCAACAGTAGCACCGTTTACAGCTTCTCTAATCTTGTATCTGAAGGTAGACAGTAAACTGGTAAGATTATTGAGCTCACCAATTACCCTACCACTTGGATCACGCGACCATTCCCATTGAAACACTTGAGCAGCATCATTAGCTTGGATAATTCGGTTCTTTATCAGCACATCTTTGGAGGATTCAAGTCTATAAAGTCTTGGAAATTGAATACGGAGTTTGTTCCCTCCAATCCAATTGTCATTCCAAAACGAAGTTGTAGACCCGTCATTAATTACTTTGACAAAGGAAGTACGAAAATCAATGTTCATGTCTTGGATATAAAACACCTATCAACAAAATATTACCCCAAAGGCTTGGTTTTAGAGACCGAATTACTTCGACCTCCAATTCCAAACCTCCACATCGACCATAGATACTACAAATAACTTTAGACCAAAGGGAATTGGTTTCGATATAAAACCTCCACCACCATTTCCCGAGCAAAGCAAGGTTTTTTGATTTTAGTAACCCAATATTTAACCCCCCAAGTCGTAAGGAGCCACGACATTTTCCCATTTAACCCATGAAATTTTTGACCCAATATCCGACCCGCCCCAAAAGAATTTACTTCTGACACTCTCAAGGAGTTTCAACACACAAGTGGGGGCACGAAACAACGAGAAAAAAAATACAACGGGAGGCTATTCAAGATCGATTTTATAAGGACTATTCTTCCTCCAAACGACAACGTTCGCATCTTCCAATTTGAGAGTCTAGATTTAATTTTGTCGATTACCTGATTCTAACTCGACAATTTATTCATTTTTGCCCCAATTGGAAAACCGAGGTATGTGAATGGAAAGGAACCAACTTGGCAATTCAACCTTTGTGCAACATAGTTTAACTCATCAATTCCAACCCTTAAACCATAAAGGTAACTTTTATGAAAGTTAACCTTAAGTCCCGAAGCGAGTTCAAAACACTTTAGTAAATTTTGCAAACTATATACATTCTCCCGACTCCATTCACCTATAAAGATAGTATCATCCGCATATTGAAGTTGGGACACATTGACCCTATCATTCCCAATTTTAACACAATTAAAAAGTCCCTTCTCGGTTGCGGCTTTCGTTAATATGTTCAAACCCTCGGCGACTAGAATAAATAAGAACGGGGAAAGGGGGTCACCTTGCCGAATACCACATCCCAATGTGAATTCTTTAGTCGGGGATCCATTAAGAAGAATCGAGATCGAGGCTGACTTAAGACATGAGAGGATCCATTGTCTCCACTTATCTCCAAAACCCATGCTTTTCATAACTTCCAAAAGAATGTTCTAATTCAAACAATCAAAGGCCTTTTCAAAGTCGACCTTAAAAAGAATGCTCTTTTGTTTTTTTGCTTTTAAAAAGTAAATGCTCTCATTTATAATTAAGGCACCATCAAGTATTAAACGCCCCTTTAAAAAAGCGCTATGTTTCACTGCGACCAAATTAGGAATAACCCTCCTTAACCTATTAGATAAGATCTTTGCCACTATTTTATAGAAACTACCGATCAAGCTTATAGGTCAAAAGTCACCGAGTCCAAGTGGGTTCGATTTTTTCAGAATTAAAGTGATGAAAGAGGCGTTGCACCCCCTCGAGAACTCACTTTATCCCAAAACCAAACAATTGCATCAACAAGATCTTTTTTAATGACATCCCAAAACTATTTGTAAAAATGCATATTACCCCTCCGGCCTGGGAGCTTTTGAGCTACCACATTCAAAAACCGCCTCTTTTAATTCATGTTCTTCAAAAATCGCTTCTAAATCCGAGGCTTCATCAACCGAGAGTGTGGGATAACTAATATCTTCAATACTCGGCCTAACAATATCGGGTTCCTCAAATCTTTTCTTAAAGTGGTTGAAAACTTCCTCTTTAATTTCTTCCAGTGAGTCATTCCAATTCCCATTAATGGACAAACCTCATATATTGCTTTTGTTATTTTTTCTTCGAATGATAGTGTGAAAGAATTTCGTGTTCTCATTCCCTTCTAAAATCCACTTAACCCTTGACTTTTGTTTAAGCATATTCGTTTTTACTTTCTCTTTACCCCATAAATGTTTTCTCGCGTCTTGCCACAACACCCTCTCGGCATCCGTAATATTATCACAGTCGGCTTGTAGTTTGAATTTTTGAACAGCGAACTTTAAAGCCTCAATTTCAGAGTCAAGTGAGTCAAACTTTCGGCTCCAAACTTTCAATGCTTCTTTGATGTTTTTTAGCTTTCTCATGAAAATAACATCCTTTCGGTTAGTATGACAATCAGCTATACCCAACCAACAATCCGTAACAAGTTTATCAAAACCATCCTCCTTATACCATGCATCAAAACACTTAAAAGGTTTAGGGCCAAAATTTCTTTCGTCATCCCTAATCATAATTAGACAATGGTCCGAATTATCTCTTTCTAATGCGACCGCCGTCAAATCCTTCCAAAGGTTACTTCCAAAGGTTACAAAAGTTCTCGGAAACAAGGAACCTGTCAATTTTACTAAACTTCAATCCATCATCGCTAACCCTAGGGAAATTTCTACCTCCTAACGGGATTTTAATCAACCTATTTTCTGCTATAAATTCATTGAACCTTCTAGCCCTATATTCTAAAAATTTACAATTTAGTCTCTCCGTCGGTTCCCTAACTTCGTTGAAGTCCGCACAAAGAATGCATCCATCCATACTTTGATTTAAAAAAGTTGAAAGATCATTCCATAACTTAACTTTACCTACGTCTTCATGTGGTCCATGAATATTTAGAACATTAATTTCAAAACCCAAGTCCTTCCAAATACCATGAACACCTATGACCCTATCTAACCTAATGACGTCCAATGTCTCAAAACAATCCTCGTCACATATCAACAATTGACCTCCCGCCATCCCGACCTTCTCTTTCTGGACAAAGTTACAATTTGTTGCACCCTAAACTGATTGTACACAATTCAAGTCTATCACGTTTAATCTAGTTTCTTGAAAGGCAATTAACGATGGTTTTTCTTTTGCAATTAGTCTCCTAATCCACCCCACTTTGTCAATAGGACCCCCCATACCAAACCCCCTAATGTTCAATGATATATTCTTTACTGTGAACAATAACAAACGATATAGAAGTAAAAACTTACTGTAGGAGATTACTCTACTTCCACTTCAGTTCAAGTTTACATCCATACTCTCGTACACTCATTGGATTAACTGAAGATGATGAGGTATCAGAAGTAGAACGCTTTGAATTATTTGAAACAGTAGCATCGACTTTTCTTGCACATGAAGAACATTTGGATTTTAAAGGCTCGTCTGGTTTCACTTCTCTTACCACGTTTTTGAGATTCATCATTCTAGATGAAGATTTCCACTTCCTGACACTTGACCAACAACACTTTTTCCTTTTTTAACTACCCACTTCTAAGGTTATGCCTTTACTTTTGGATTTTCCCTTCTTTCTAATCGACGTTGTAGGTTTCTCTTTTCAAGGTTTTGTATTGATTTGTTTTTTTGTTGCTGTTTCTTACGTATATCCACTGGACTGGAAGGAGAGTTAGGCTCATTCACTGGACTGATGATGGGCTCATTTACTTGGATGTTTGAGACACACTCAGCTGGACTGGTTACAGATTTGTTCACCTAAGGATTTGGATTACTCACATGTGCGCTTGGGCTTGTGGTTTTTTCTTTAATTAACTCGTCAGCATTTGGGCCCATATTGCATGGGATGTTTCCTATTTCATCAGCTAACTTATGACTTAATAAACTTGAAGGACTAGAAGGGCCATGAACATTAATATTTGGGCCAGGTGTTTCAAAAATTACGTTGGGGCCCATTTCATCATCAAAAGGAACCTCAGCCCTAATAGAAACCCTAGGAGGGGTTTCTAGTGGTCCCACATTGCATTGATTGGATGTAGCTGTAGCTTTTTTTTCTTGGACTTCATGAACGTGTGCATTATCTCCTATCTTTTCATCATGATTCTTGGGACTTCAACAACCGTTTTCTTGGTTGGCACAATCACCAAGGTTAATATCAGGGAAAAGATTACGAATAACGAAACACCCTGACTCACCATATTCCATCCTATTATTGTTCTGGTCGCAATTCCGGTCACCGTTGCCTGAGTTACATCTACCAGCAAACAGATTCTCATTTAGAACATCATCAACATCATAATCTGACTCATAATTTCTAATATCGTCATCATCAGTATTCTCATACGTATCCTCAATAAATTCATCATCATCTTCTACATTCTTCTCAGAACCATCATTAGGACTGCCTTCTTCTACCTGAGTTACCCCTTTACCAATACCCGTATCCATAACAATGATATTACTTGTGTCCTCACATACGTATACCTGGACTTCTTGCTCATCGACTAATAGAACAGCACTACCTTCAATCTTGCCGTTTGATTGTGTTTTGATGAGGACTTCACCATGAGTGAGGTTTTGGTTGCCTTGAATCACATTAAAATTTTTCATATCAATTATTTCGCCCCATAAAGTTGCTATAGAGTTGAAAACATTCTCATTCCAAACTGTGACAGGAATACCTCTAATCTTGACCGATACCAATCTATAAACTTTAACATTAGAACTTTCAAACAGGTTAACTTTACTACACCACTTATGTATAGCATGACTTTTATTGTTGACAATGTTTTTTGCTTCGAATGACGAAGTAAAAGTCCAACGAAAATCCAAACCTCCCAGAAACTTAATCTCACAATTATGCATCCCTTCTGCTAATGTTAGTTCACCGATAAGAGCAATATTCTTCCAATCCTTTAAGGTTCCCAGGATGGATCTTTTCAGAAAGTGACTACTATAGTCTGTCTTCCTGACCTTGATTACTTTAGAAGTTTCCTTATTGCCTTCAGACTTCATGTTGGATCTAGAACCAATCTCCAATCTTCTTCTCCATTCCTTCCTATCAGCCTCCCTTCTTGTTTCTCTCTCCTCCACCTTTCTTTTCCATTCAAAATTTTCATTTAATCTCGACCTAAGATCATTATTTCTCAGTTTCTCTCTTAAATCAAATTGTTACTGTACGGCGACTGAACTGTACTGTCGTTGATCCCTGAAGGCTGGCTTTGAGATACTGTCATTATAATCTGGACCCTTTCATTTTCTTACGAAAACCTTATCATCACCTCTTTCATAAGCTTTAAAGATCTTAATCGGATTATTGTCAAACTTAATCTTGCTTAGGGATGCCAGTAACTGATCTTTGTTGTTCACATGACCAAATCTGGCAAATACAAACCTTTCACCTCCTTTTAGCCATTTTCCGGCCACATAGACATCTCGGATGTCTCCAAACGGCTTGAAACACCTCCACAAATCGGTCATATTCCAGTACTCCGGGAAATTGAAAAACATGAACGATGTTAGATGAATTCCGAATAATCCTTTTAATTGATCTTGATAACCCTCGTTGAAATTTCTCTTTGAAGACTTGCCACCCACATTGTTTGTTGAAAACTCTCTCCTCACTTTCTCTCTCCTCACTTTCTCTCTCACTCTCCATTTTTCCAAACTTGCGACATCAAAATTACAAGTTCAATTCATAATAATTAAAAAAGAAAGTTAATTATTAAAATAAATCAACTTAATAAAAATATTGAACTTAAACAAGAACAAATTCAATATGAAATTGATGTTGATTTGAGAGGAAGTTAATGAACAGATTGCTAGCAAATAGCTTAATTGGTAAGGTTGGAGAAGATTTTGCCTTGAATGACTTAAATGAGACGAAGATATGCAAAAATATCATATGCGGTTTCAACATTTACATTATATTATATGCATATAGATAAATTCAATATTAAATATATTAAATAATTAATATATACCATAAAAAAATAGTATATTTAGATTTTTTGGTTGAAACCAAATTTTTGTTTTACAAACCAACTCCAAATTGAAAATCATTCATCATTTCGGAAGAAAATTAAAAACCAAATTAAAACCAAATTAGCCAGTTCAATTAAATCAAATCATTTTTGTTTGATCAGTTTCATCGTGAAACTGTTTAATGCACATCCCTAATTAGCATAACCCTACTTTAACATTCTTTAATGAGGTACTAATGCTGATTATAATTCTCTTTTACACAAATAACATTCTTTAATTAATAGATATATGAAGATTATTGTCAAACATATAATGAGGTACTAATGAATATTTGTAAAAAAAAAAAGGGAGAGGGAGGTTTAACTATATCAATATGTAACACCGGCCATTTTTTTTTTATAAACAGCGGAAGACTTTATTAACAAACACACTATAAGTCACGTCATTACATTAATCTAAGTAATTAAGTTTAAGTTTACACAACGGTGTTACGTTATTACAAAACATGATTTAAACAAAAGTCCACATCAGAGTAGAGTTGTCAAACATGTCTTCTACATCAGCACCCATCCCGACTAGCAGTACCTAAACCTGTAAGGGGTAAATATGTGGGGGATTAGCGCACCGCTAAGTGAATGGAATCTATCTAACAGATATAGCTTAAGCCACACACAAGCTATATACTAACAACAACACATGCTAACTACCAACTAGCATACAATAAGGCAATACGAGGATCGGTGGCTTGTACGAGCACACGACTCACAGCTGATCAGGCTTGAGTCTACCGATAGTCCCTGCTACTCAATTCACAGTATAGTTATCCAGATGCAGGAGATCCATCGTTCACACTATACTCCACAATCAGTAGCCTATGGACCCAACCTCCCCTAGGCTAGGTTGACATCATACGGAGTCTAACCTCTCCGAGGCACGGTCTTGAGTCCCCAGTCTCCCTAGGCCCGACTGGTGCCATTCACACAGTGTACACATAATTTACACACAACATCAGGCATACTATATTATTCTAACATGGCAATCCCTACACTATGCATGGTAAAAGAGTCAACCACAGTAGCATGATATGCTTCTTAAACTCTATCCAGAGATAGACACACTCACCAATTACCAGCAACTGCTCAGTTATTAATTTTGAGCTTCTTCCTTGTTCTTATCTCCAGAGAACAACAAAAACCAAGTTAGAATAGTGTTCCAATCAAAATTAGACACACTGACAGCACATTTCAGCAAATTAGTAAAAAAAAGCGTTCGCTAAAAATTCATGCTTAACACTTATGCATTTTTAAAATTTACATTCTGAAAATCATAAAAACACACGGGCAGCATAACTACTATAATTCAACACTTGGTAAAATATTCTGCCCTCAAAGACACACGGTCGACTGTCTCACACAGTCGACCGACTGTGTCCACACACTCGGTCGAGTGTCTTTTTACTCGGTCGACTGACTAAGTCAAGTCATCTGGTCAGAAATCATACACACTCGGTCGAGTGTGTCACTCAGCCGGTCAATCGTCTACACAGTCGGTCGAGTGTCAGGAGACACTCGGCCGAGTGTGTTCATCTAATGAAGAAGATGAACACAGCTACAGGTTTAACCTAAAATTCGCCATTTCTTGCTCTAGAGCTCGTTTCTTACCTCAAAACAGACCAAATCAAGTACACTAAACATCAATAAACACAAACCCACAAGATTTTGACACAAACAACATGAAAATCAACCATTTTGACCCAAATTGAACTTTTAGTAAAATTAACACAAAAACTCCATTTTCACAAAGATTAGAGCTTGAAACACTTCGATTCTTACCTCAAAAGACTCAGTAAACTGTAAGGAACAAGATGATACACAAGATTTGAGCTCTAGAACACTAATTAGCAATCTAGGGTTTGATGGTGAAGATGAAGCGAGTACGGGTGTGTTTTGGGAAATTTCTAGAGAGATTGAGAGATAAGGGAAGAAAAGGCAGCACAATACACTTATCTGGGGTTAAAATCCCATACCCCATCTCACACGGGTATTTATCAGTTATCTAAAATCTTACGTACCTCGTTAGGCGGCCCTAATGGAGTCCACTTAAATAAAAAAACCTGTTCTGTGACCCTTGTCACAAACTGGTCTTAACCAAATAATAAAATAACATTATTCACATAACTAAAATAAAAGCATATAAAACACATAATAAAACCCTAAGGGCAAAATAGTCCACTTACAACTAGTCCGGGTTTCAGTCTGTTACAAATCCACCTCCCTTAAAGAGATTCCATCCTCGGAATATGGTCTTGGTCAAACAATTGAGGGTAACGAGTCTTCATCAACTCATCTATCTCCCACGTAAGATTCGATCCAAAACTATGTTTCCACTCAATCAAGACCATCAAAATCTGTTTCTTTCTCAACTTAGTTATCTTACGATCAACTATACGAATTGGCTCTTCCACCAACTTCTTACTCAAATCAACCATTAAATCATTTAAAGGAAGAAGTTGCGTTTCATCTTCGACTTTACACTTACGAAGATAACATACGTTGAATGTATTATGAATACCGGCTAACTCTGGCAGAAGATCTAATACCACAGTCTGTTCATTCAACACTTCACTGATCGAAAACGGACCAATATATCTCGGTGCTAACTTACCACGTTTACCGAATCTGATAACACCTTTCCACGGCGAAACTTTCAGATACACTCGTTCACCCACACTAAAGGTTACCAGACGTCTACGCAGATTAGCATACATTTTCTGCCTGTCTCTAGCGGCTTTCAACTTTTCTCGCGCAATTGCAACTTTTTCGGCTGTCATTTGAACAATTTCAGGACCTGCGAACTGTTTCTCCCCGGCTTCTAACCAACAAGTTGGAGTTCTGCAATGACGATCGTACAACATTTTATAGGGCGACATCCCTATACTCGAATGATATGAATTATTATACGCGAATTCGACTAACGGAAATTGTGTATCCCACGAACCACCATATTCTAACACACAAGCCCTTAACATATCCTCCAAAGTCTGTATCGTTCTTTCACTCTGACCATCTGTCTGAGGATGATAGGTTGTACTTAAATTCACATGTGAACCCATATTTTGTTGAAGACTATTTCAAAAATTCGACACAAATCTAGAATCCCTGTCCGAAACAATCGATAACGGCACACCATGTCGACTAACTATTTCTTTCACATACAATTTAGCTAACTCACTTAACGAATCTATTTCACGAGTAGCAAGAAAATGAGCACTTTTAGTTAGACGATCTACTATTACCCAAATCATATCATGTCTTTTCTGAGTTTAAGGTAGTTTTGTCACAAAATCCATCACGATATGTTCCCACTTCCACTCTGGAATATGTAACCGGCGTAACGAACCATAAGGTTTTTGATGTTCTACCTTCACTTGATCACAAATTTGAAACTTTTCGACATATCGAGTGATATCTGTTTTCATTGTCAGCCACCAATACACTATTTTCAAATCATGATACATCTTATTACTACCCGGATGTACTATCAACTTGGATTTGTGAGCTATTGTCATGATTAAATCCCTCAAGTCTCCAAGTTTAGGCACCCAAACACGATTGTTTAAGGTCTTTAGTCCCCTTGAATCATTAATTAAGTCCATTTTTCATTTGGTCATTTGTTCAGATTTAATATGTTCGTCCTCTAAAGCACAGGCCTGAACGGTTCTTAAGCTGTTAATCAAATCTGAAGTTATATTCAAACAAAGAAATTTCATATTTTCACTTGACTTTTTACGACTTAGCGCATCTGCAACCACAGTTACCTTACCCGGACGGTATTTAATTTCGTAATCATAATCTTTGATCAACTCTTGCCACCGTATCTGTCGCATATTCAATTCTTTCTGTGAGAAGATATACTGCAAACTCTTATGATCTGTACAAATAACACAATGGGTTCCATACAAATAGTGTCTCCACAGTTTCAAAGCAAACACTATTGCAGCCATTTCAAGATCATGCACTGGATAATTCTTCTCATGAACTTTAAAATGTTGCGAGGCGTAGGCGATTACTTTATCTCTTTGCATTAATACACAACCCAACCTAGCAAATGACGCATCACAGTATACTACGAAGTCATCTGAACCTTCTGGTAAAGCTAACACTGGTGCCTGATACAGTAACTGTTTCAAAATCTGAAAAGTCTTTTCCTGTTCATCAGTCCATCGAAAGGCTATATCTTTACGAGTCAACTTAGTCAACGGACCTGCTATTTTAGAAAAATCTTTGATAAACCTGCTATAATAACCAGCCAAACCCAGAAAATTCTTAATCTCAGTTGGAGTCTTCGGAGAATTCCAATTCATTACCACTTCTATCTTTATCGGGTCAACCTTTATACCTTCGGCACAAATCACATGGCCCAAAAGCTGCACTTTACGTAACCAAAATTCACATTTTAAAATTTTTGCAAATAGTTGCTCACGTTTCAACAAGTTCAAAACCTGTCTCAGATGTTCAGCATGTTCACTCTCTGTCTTTGAATACACTAGTATATCGTCTATAAACACAACCACAAACTTATCTAAGAATGGACGACACACGCTATTCATTATATCCATGAAGACTGTTGGCGCATTTGTTAACCCAAACGGCATGACAAGAAATTCATAATGACCAAACCTTGTTCTGAACGCTGTTTACGGTATATCTGATTCAGAAACATGAACCTGGTGATATCCGGATCGTAAATCTATCTTAGAAAAGAATGAAGCACCCTGTAACTGATCGAACAAGTCATCTATTCGAGGTAACGGATACTTATTCTTCACTGTTCTTTTGTTCAATTCACGATAATCAATACACATACGCATTGACCCATCTTACTTTTTAACAAACAACACCGGAGCACCCCACGGTGAAGAACTCGGTCGGATAAATCCACGATCTAATAACTCTTGAATCTGTGACATCATTTCACGGATTTCAGACGACACTAATCGGTATGGAGCTTTCGCAACTGGAGTTGTTCCAGGATCCAACTCAATCTTATATTCGACTTCCCTTACCGGCGGCAGACCTGCTTGTAGTGACCCGAACTTTTCCATGTTTATATATATATTAAATGAAATTGTTATTTACATGATTAAGTGTTTCCAACATGTTAAGCAATCAAACTTGTTAAGACTTGATTAATTGAAATAGGTTTCATATAGACAATTGACCACCCATGTTGACCGGTGATTCACGAACGTTAAAACTTGTAAAAACTATACAATGACATATATATGGTTATATATATATAGTTAACATGATTTTATTATAAGTATGTATCTCATTAGATATTTTAACAATGAGTTATATACATAAAAATGAGACTATTAATTTAAGAAACTCGAAAACGATATATATAACGATTATCGTTATAACAACGTCTTACTAGGTACATTGGAATCATATTAAGATATTGATACACTTGGTTAATTATGTTAAATGATAATTAAATATATTATTAAGTGTATTAACAATGAAATACATATGTAAAAATAAGACTACTAACTTAATGATTTTAAAACGAGACATATATGTAACGATTATCGTTGTAACGACATTTAACTGTATATATATCATACTAAGATATATTATATATCATAATATCATGATAATATAACAATTTAACATCTCATTTGTTATAATAAATAATGGGTTAACAACATTCAACAAGATCGTTAACCTAAAGGTTTCAAAACAACATTTACATGTAACGACTAATGATGACTTAACGACTCAGTTAAAATGCATATACATGTAGTGTTTTAATATGTATTCATACACTTTTGAAAGACTTCAAGACACTTATCAAAATACTTCTAATTAACAAAAAATGCTTACAATTACATCCTCGTTCAGTTTCATCAACAATTCTACTCGTATGCACCCGTATTCGTACTCGTACAATACACAGCTTTTAGATGTATGTACTATTGGTATATACACTCCAATGATCAGCTCTTAGTAGCCCATGTGAGTCACCTAACACATGTGGGAACCATCATTTGGCAACTAGCATGAAATATCTCATAAAATTACAAAAATATGAGTAATCATTCATGACTTATTTACATGAAAACAAAATTACATATCCTTTATATCTAATCCATACACCAACGACCAAAAACATCTACAAACACTTTCATTCTTCAATTTTCTTCATCTAATTGATCTATCTCAAGTTCTATCTTCAAGTTCTAAGTGTTCTTCATAAATTCCAAAAGTTCTAGTTTCATAAAATCAAGAATACTTCCAAGATTGCAAGTTTACTTCCAAGTTTTCTAAATCCATTCCAAGTAATCATCCAAGATCAAGAAACCTTTGTTAATTATAGTAGGTTATCTTTATAATACAAGGTAATAATCATATTCAAACTTTAATTCAATTTTTATAACAATAACAATCTTATTTCGAGTGGAAATCTTACTTGAAATTGTTTTCGTGTCATGATTCTGCTTCAAGAACTTTCAAGCCATCCAAGGATCCTTTGAAGCTAGATCTATTTTTATCATTTCCAGTAGGTTTATCCAAGGAACTTGAGGTAGTAATGATGTTCATAACATCATTCAATTCATACATATAAAGCTATCTTATTCGAAGGTTTAAACTTGTAATCACTAGAACATAGTTTAGTTAATTCTAAACTTGTTCGCAAATAAAAGTTAATCCTTCTAACTTGACTTTTAAAATCAACTAAACACATGTTCTATATCTATATGATATGCTAACTTAATGATTTAAAACCTGGAAACACGAAAAACACTGTAAAACCGGATTTACACCGTCGTAGTAACACCGCGGGCTGTTTTGGGTTAGTTAATTAAAAACTATGATAAACTTTGATTTAAAAGTTGTTATTCTGAGAAAATAATTTTTATTATGAACATGAAACTATATCCAAAAATTATGGTTAAACTCAAAGTGGAATTATGTTTTCTAAAATGGTCATCTAGACGTCGTTCTTTCGACTGAAATGACTACCTTTACAAAAACGACTTGTAACTTATTTTTCCGACTATAAACCTATACTTTTTCTGTTTAGATTCATAAAATAGAGTTCTATATGAAACCATAGTAATTTGATTCACTCAAAACGGATTTAAAATGAAGAAGTTATGGGTAAAACAAGATTGGATAATTTTTCTCATTTTAGCTACGTGAAAATTGGTAACAAATCTATTCCAACCATAACTTAATCAACTTGTATTGTATATTATGTAATCTTGAGATACCATAGACACGTATACAATGTTTCGACCTATCATGTCGACACATCTATATATATTTCGGAACAACCATAGACACTCTATATGTGAATGTTGGAGTTAGCTATACAGGGTTAAGGTTGATTCCAAAATGTATATAGTTTGAGTTGTGATCAATACTAAGATACGTATACACTGGATCGTGGATTGATTCAAGATAATATTTATCGATTTATTTATGTACATCTAACTGTGGACAACTAGTTGTAGGTTACTAACGAGGACAGCTGACTTAATAAACTTAAAACATCAAAATATATTAAAAGTGTTGTAAATATATTTTGAACATACTTTGATATATATGTATATATTGTTATAGGTTCGTGAATCAACCAGTGGCCAAGTCTTACTTCCCGACGAAGTAAAAATCTGTGAAAGTGAGTTATAGTCCCATTTTTAAAATCTAATATTTTGGGATGAGAATACATGCAGGTTTTATAAATGATTTACAAAATAGACACAAGTACGTGAAACTACATTCTATGGTTGAATTATCGAAATCGAATATGCCCCTTTTTATTAAGTCTGGTAATCTATGAATTAGGGAACAAACACCCTAATTGACGCGAATCCTAAAGATAGATCTATTGGGCCTAACAAACCCCATCCAAAGTACCAGATGCTTTAGTACTTCGAAATTTATATCATATCCGAAGGGTGTCCCGGAATGATGGGGATATTCTTATATATGCATCTTGTTAATGTCGGTTACCAGGTGTTCACCATATGAATGATTTTTATCTCTATGTATGGGATGTATATTGAAATATGAAATCTTGTGGTCTATTGTTACGATTTGATATATATATAGGTTAAACCTATAACTCACCAACATTTTTGTTGACGTTTAAAGCATGTTTATTCTCAGATGAATACTAAGAGCTTTCGCTGTTGCATACTAAAATAAGGACAAGATTTGGAGTCCATGTTTGTATGATATTGTGTAAAAACTGCATTCAAGAAACTGATTTTGAAGTAACATATTTGTATTGTGAATCATTATGTAATGGTCGTGTGTAAACAGGATATTTTAGATTATCATTATTTGATAATCTATGTAAAGCTTTTTAAACCTTTATTTATGAAATAAAGGTTATGGTTTGTTTTAAAAATGAATGCAGTCTTTGAAAAATGTCTCATATAGAGGTCAAAACCTCGCAACGAAATCAATTAATATGGAACGTTTTTAATCAATAAGAACGGGACATTTCAGTTGGTATCCGAGCGTTGGTCTTAGAGAACCAGAAAAATTTGCATTAGTGTGTCTTATCGAGTTTGTTAGGATGCATTAGTGAGTCTGGACTTCGACTGTATTTTCTTTAAAAATGATTGCTTAACATTTTTGTTGGAAACTATATATTATTAACATGTAAATATTATGTGATATATTAATCTCTTAACGTGTTTGATATTATGTGATAGATGTCTATCTCTAGAACAAGTCCCATTGACTCACCTAATAATAATGAAGAGTCAAATGTAAATTGGAATAATTCGTGGACTGATTCACAAGTTCCCGAAGAGGAACCGGAAGAAGAGTCAGAACTGGAAGAAGAATCGGAACCGGAAGAAGAATCGGAACCGGAAGAAGAAATAGAACCAGTGGGGGAAATAATAAAACGGTTAAGTAGAAGAAAATCCTCAACCAACCGACCAAAGTTAATTATGGTCAATGGTGTTTCCGCCAAGGAAGCAAAGTATTGGGAGGATTACCAATTCTCCGATGAATCGGATCCCGACAAGGAATCCGATGATGTTATAGAAATTACCCCAACACAATTTAATAAGGCAAAAGAGAACAATAAGGGAAAGGGCATAAAAATAGAGAAATTTGATTCCAAACCCGATGAACTTTATATGTATCATCAACACCCGTATTTCTTAAGTTGTGACAATAACCCGGGAACCTCTAAACCACCAGGTTTTTCTAAACCAATGTGGAAAATGACGGCTCGTATTAGGGGAACATCATATATCCCTAGAAACTTGTCAAAACGAACCAAAATCGAAGAAGAAGAAACGAGCGAGTCGGAATAAGATAGTTGTATTCGTGTGGTGTAATATATGTAATATAGTGTGCTTATGCTTTATGATATATGTAAAAATTGCTTGTATTAATAAGTATTTTTTTTATGAATCTAACTCTTGTCTATTTTATAGTATAAAAACACAAAATGGATAGACAACCCAATATTTTAAGAGACCTACCCGGAGACATGATTGATGAAATCTTGTCTAGAGTCGGTCAGAATTCCTCGGCACAACTATTTAAGGCGAGATCAGTTTGTAAGACATTCAAAGAACGTTTCAAGAATTCCTTGGTTTATAAAAGGCTTTTGTTCGAAAGATGGGGGATATCACATTGGGATATCCATAAGTTACGATGTGTTTACTTTGAAGCATATATTGCGGGGAACCCAAATGCTATTTTACGCAACGGGTTAAGAAATTATTTTGACTCAATATATACGAATATTGGACTTCGTGATTTAGAAAAAACGGCTAACATGCAACATAAAAAAAGCATGTTATGCTTACGGCTTAGTAATGTTCGCTTCTCACCAAAGTGAGAAAAAGAACATCGGGCTACAACTATTAAACAAAACGTTCCCACAAGTGACGAAGTCGGTAATTGGGGTAAGAAATGAGGTTTTTAGGTTATTACGAGACTGTTGGTCATTACGTAACCCTCGTCCCTTTGACGACATTACAACACGCTGTCTTATCAACGGCCATAACGGTTATGTTCCACAAGACCAAGGATGGGAAGTAGTCCTAGTAAAACCAGAATGCATGACTTGTTTCTGGACGTATGAATTACGTGTCTTTATTGCCTTTGCTGAATGACTTGTGTACTAGCTAGAATTATCTTCACAACTATCTTGTATCAAAGTTATTGTGTGCTATATTTCATGCTTTATGTAAAATAAGCGGTATTGTAAGTTTGTAAAATATTGTATAAAGTTTGAACGCGAAATATTATTATAATCAGTTTTTCATATAGAATTGTAGTAGTTGAATTGTATATTAGCTACTAAGTATGAACTTAACGGGTAGGTACTACCCGAATTTAAACTTATAAAACGCTAATATGAAGAAAAAGCTTTTATAAATGAGTTCATATTATGCTACGAAATACTATTAACTACTCTTAATATTCTGTATGATTAACTTGTTCCATTTGACTATTTTGAAGGAAATGGCACCGACTACTCGACACACCATGAATATGAATGAAGAGGAATTCCGTACTTTTCTAGCTTCAAACATAGCCGCAGTACAGGCTGCGCTACATACCAACAATAACCTTGGATCTAGCAGTACAGGAAATCGTGTAGGATGCACCTACAAAGAATTCACTGCCTGCAAACCTTTGGAATTTGATGGATCCGAAGGACCGATCGGATTGAAACAGTGGACCGAGAAGGTCTAATCGGTGTTTGCCATAAATAAGTGTACTGAAGAGGACAAAGTGAAGTACGCTACGCATACCTTCACAGGTT
Source organism: Rutidosis leptorrhynchoides (assembly GCF_046630445.1). Classification (NCBI taxonomy): domain Eukaryota; kingdom Viridiplantae; phylum Streptophyta; class Magnoliopsida; order Asterales; family Asteraceae; genus Rutidosis; species Rutidosis leptorrhynchoides. The sequence continues at coordinate 77,194,649 of NC_092342.1, forward strand.
CTGCGTTAACATGGTGGAATACCTATCTAGAGCAAGTGGGACAAGATGATGCGTACGCACTACCGTGGTCAGCATTCAAGCACTTGATGAACGAGAAGTACCGTCCCAGAACCGAGGTCAATAAGCTCAAGACAGAACTTAGAGGGTTACGAACCCAAGGATTTGATATTACCATGTACGAAAGACGATTCACAGAATTGTGCCTATTGTGTCCAGGAGCGTTCGAAGATGAGGAAGAGAAGATCGACGCGTTTGTGAAAGGATTACCGGAAAGAATCCAAGAAGACATAAGTTCACATGAGCCCGCCTCCATACAACAGGCATGTAGAATGGCTCACAAACTAGTGAACCAGATTGAGGAAAGAATTAAAGAACAGATGGCTGAAGAGGCCAATGTGAAGCAAGTCAAAAGAAAGTGGGAGGAAAACGGTGATAAGAATCACCAATACAACAACAACAGCAATTACAATAATAATCGCAACAATTATCCCAACAATCGCAACTACAACAAACGGCCCAACAACAACAACAACAACAACAACAACAACAACAATAGCAACTACAACAATCATCCCAACAACAATAACAACCGCAATAACAACAACAATCAGAAGCAGCTATGCCAAAGGTGTGAAAAGTATCACTCGGGGTTCTGCACCAAATTTTGCAACAAGTGTAAAAGAAATGGTCATAGCGCGGCGAAGTGTGAGGTCTACGGACCAGGGGTTAACAGAACGAAAGGAACAAATGGTGTTGGAATGAGTAATGGCAGAGCAAGTAGTGTCGGAGCAAGTTATGCCAATGTAGTTTGTTATAAATGTGGAAAACCAGGCCACATTATTAGAAATTTCCCGAACCAGGAGAACACGAATGGACAAGGCCGCGGAAGAGTTTTCAATATTAATGCGGCAGAGGCACAGGAAGACCCGGAGCTTGTTACGGGAACGTTTCTTATTGACAATAAATCTGCTTATGTTTTATTTGATTCGGGTGCGGATAGAAGCTATATGAGTAAGGATTTTTGTGCTAAATTAAGTTGTCCATTGACGCCATTGGATAGTAAATTTTTACTCGAATTAGCAAACAGTAAATTAATTTCAGCAGATAATATATGCCGGAATCGAGAAATTAAACTGGGTAGTGAAATATTTAAGATTGATTTGATACCAGTAGAGTTAGGGAATTTTGATGTAATAGTTGGCATGGACTGGCTGAAGAAGGTGAAAGCAGAAATCGTATGTTATAAAAATGCAATTCGCATTGTACGAGAAGAAGGAGAACCCTTAATGGTGTACGGAGAAAAGGGCAACATGAAGCTACATCTTATTAGTAATTTGAAGGCACAAAAACTAATAAGAAAAGGTTGCTATGCTGTTCTAACACACGTCGAGAAAGTACAAACCGAATAAAAGAGCATCAATGATGTTCCCGTCGCAAAATAATTTCCCGATGTATTTCCGAAAGAATTACCGGGACTACCTCCACATCGATCTGTTGAATTTCAAATAGATCTTGTACCAGGAGCTGCACCAATAGCTCGTGCTCCTTATAGACTTGCACCCAGTGAGATGAAAGAACTGCAAAGCCAACTGCAAGAACTATTAGAACGTGGTTTCATTTGACCAAGCACATCACCATGGGGAGCTCCTGTTTTGTTTGTCAAGAAGAAGGATGGTACATTTAGGTTGTGTATTGACTACAGAGAGTTGAACAAACTTACCATCAAAAACCGTTATCCACTGCTGAGAATTGACGACTTATTTGATCAACTACAAGGCTCGTCAGTTTATTCGAAGATCGATTTACGTTCTGGATATCATCAAATGCGAGTAAAGGAGGATGATATTCCAAAAACTGCTTTTAGGACGTGTTATGGTCATTACGAGTTTATGGTTATGCCGTTTGGATTGACTAACGCACCAGCTGTGTTCATGGACCTTATGAACCGAGTGTGTGGGCCATATCTTGACAAGTTTGTCATTGTTTTCATCGATGACATACTTATTTACTCAAAGAATGATCAAGAGCACGAAGAACATTTGAGAAAAGTGCTAGAAGTATTGAGGAAAGAAAAACTGTACGCTAAGTTTTCAAAGTGTGCATTTTGGTTGGAAGAAGTTCAATTCCTCGGTCACATAGTGAACAAAGAAGGTATCCAGGTGGACCCGGCAAAGATCGAAACCGTTAAAAAGTGGAAAACCCCAAAAACTCCGAAGCATATACGTCAATTTTTAGGATTGGCTGGTTACTACAGAAGATTCATCCAAGATTTCTCCAAAATAGCAAAACCCTTGACTGCATTAACGCATAAAGGGAAAAAATTTGAATGGAAGGATGAACAAGAGAAGGCGTTTCAATTATTGAAGAAAAAGCTAACTACGGCACCTATATTGTCATTGCCTGAAGGGAATGATGATTTTGTGATTTATTGTGACGCATCAAAGCAAGGTCTTGGTTGTGTATTAATGCAACGGACGAAGGTGATTGCTTATGGGTCTAGACAATTGAAGATTCACGAGCAAAATTATACGACGCATGATTTGGAATTAGGCACGATTGTTTTTGCATTAAAGACTTGGAGGCACTACTTATATGGGGTCAAAAGTATTATATATACCGACCACAAAAAGTCTTCAACACATATTTAATCAGAAACAACTGAATATGAGGCAGCGTAGGTGGATTGAATTGTTGAATGATTACGAATTTGAGATTCGTTACCACCCGGGGAAGGCAAATGTGGTAGCCGACGCCTTGAGCAGAAAGGACAGAGAACCCATTCGAGTAAAATCTATGAATATAATGATTCACACTAACCTTACTACTCAAATAAAGGAGGCGCAACAATGATTTTTAAAAGAGGGAAATTTAAAGGATGAAATACCCAAAGGATCGGAGAAGCATCTTAATATTCGGGAAGACGGAACCCGGTATAGGGCTGAAAGAATTTGGGTACCAAAATTTGGAGATATGAGAGAAATGGTACTTAGAGAAGCTCATAAAACCAGATACTCAATACATCCTGGAACGGGGAAGATGTACAAGGATCTTAAGAAACATTTTTGGTGGCCAGGTATGAAAGCCGATGTTGCTAAATATGTAGGAGAATGTTTGACGTGTTCTAAGGTCAAAGCTGAACATCAGAAACCATCAGGTCTACTACAACAACCTGAAATCCCGGAATGGAAATGGAAAAACATTACCATGGATTTCATTACTAAATTGCCAAGGACTGCAAGTGGTTATGATACTATTTGGGTAATAGTTGATCGTCTCACCAAGTCAGCACACTTCCTGCCAATAAGAGAAGATGACAAGATGGAGAAGTTAGCACGACTGTATTTGAAGGAAGTCGTCTCCAGACATGGAATACCAATCTCTATTATCTCTGATAGGGATGGCAGATTTATTTCAAGATTCTGGCAGACATTACAGCAAGCATTGGGAACTCGTCTAGACATGAGTACTGCCTATCATCCACAAACTGATGGGCAGAGCGAAAGGACGATACAAACGCTTGAAGACATGCTACGAGCTTGTGTTATTGATTTCGGAAACAGTTGGGATCGACATCTACCGTTAGCAGAATTTTCCTACAACAACAGCTACCATTCAAGCATTGAGATGGCGCCGTTTGAAGCACTTTATGGTAGAAAGTGCAGGTCTCCGATTTGTTGGAGTGAAGTGGGGGATAGACAGATTACGGGTCCGGAGATAATACAAGAAACTACCGAGAAAATCATCCAAATTCAACAAAGATTGAAAACCACTCAGAGTCGACAAAAGAGCTACGCGGACAGTAAAAGAAAAGATATAGAGTTTGAAATTGGAGATATGGTCATGCTTAAGGTTTCACCTTGGAAAGGCGTTGTTCGATTTGGTAAACGGGGGAAACTAAATCCAAGGTACATTGGACCATTCAAGATTATAGATCGTGTCGGACCAGTAGCTTACCAACTGGAGCTACCTCAACAACTCGCGGCTGTACATAACACTTTCCACGTCTCAAATTTGAAGAAATGTTTTACTAAAGAAGATCTCACTATTCCGTTGGACGAAATCCAAATCAATGAAAAACTTCAATTCAATGAAGAACCCGTCGAAATAATGGATCGTGAGGTTAAGAGACTTAAACAAAACAAGATACCGATTGTTAAGGTTCGATGGAATGCTCATAGAGGACCCGAGTTCACCTGGGAGCGTGAAGATCAGATGAAGAAGAAATACCCGCATTTATTTCCAGAAGATACGTCAACACCTCCAACTGCTTAAAATTTCGGGACGAAATTTATTTAACGGGTAGGTACTGTAGTGACGCGAACTTTTCCATGTTTATATATATATTAAATGAAATTGTTATTTACATGATTAAGTGTTTCCAACATGTTAAGCAATCAAACTTGTTAAGACTTGATTAATTGAAATAGGTTTCATATAGACAATTGACCACCCATGTTGACCGGTGATTCACGAACGTTAAAACTTGTAAAAACTATACGATGACATATATATGGTTATATATATAGTTAACATGATTTTATTATAAGTATGTATCTCATTAGGTATTTTAACAATGAGTTATATACATAAAAATGAGACTATTAATTTAAGAAACTCGAAAACGATATATATAACGATTATCGTTATAACAACGTCTTACTAGGTACATATGAATCATATTAAGATATTGATACACTTGGATAATTATGTTAAATGATAATTAAATATATTATTAAGTGTATTAACAATGAAATACATATGTAAAAATAAGACTACTAACTTAATGATTTCAAAACGAGACATATATGTAACGATTATCGTTGTAACGACATTTAACTGTATATATATCATACTAAGATATATTATATATCATAATATCATGATAATATAACAATTTAACATCTCATTTGTTATAATAAACAATGGGTTAACAACATTCAACAAGATCATTAACCTAAAGGTTTCAAAACAACATTTACATGTAACGACTAACGATGACTTAACGACTCAGTTAAAATGTATATACATGTAGTGTTTTAATATGTATTCATACACTTTTGAAAGACTTCAAGACACTTATCAAAATACTTCTACTTAACAAAAAGCTTACAATTACATCTCGTTCAGTTTCATCAACAATTCTACTCGTATGCACCCGTATTCGTACTCGTACAATACACAGCTTTTAGATGTATGTACTATTGGTATATGCACTCCAATGATAAGCTCTTAGCAGCCCATGTGAGTCACCTAACACATGTGGGAACCATCATTTGGCAACTAGCATGAAATATCTCATAAAATTACAAAAATATGAGTAATCATTCATGACTTATTTACATGAAAACAAAATTACATATCCTTTATATCTAATCCATACACCAACGACCAAAAACACCTACAAACACTTTCATTCTTCAATTTTCTTCATCTAATTGATCTCTCTCAAGTTCTATCTTCAAGTTCTAAGTGTTCTTCATAAATTCCAAAAGTTCTAGTTTCATAAAATCAAGAATACTTCCAAGATTGCAAGTTTACTTCCAAGTTTTCTAAATCCATTCCAAGTAATCATCCAAGATCAAGAAATCTTTGTTACTTATAGTAGGTTATCTTTCTAATACAATGTAATAATCATATTCAAACTTTAATTCAATTTCTATAACTATAACAATCTTATTTCGAGTGGAAATCTTACTTGAAATTGTTTTCCTGTCATGATTCTGCTTCAAGAACTTTCAAGCCATTCAATGATCCTTTGAAGCTAGATCTATTTTTATCATTTACAGTAGGTTTATCCAAGGAACTTGAGGTAGTAATGATGTTCATAACATCATTCGATTCATACATATAAAGCTATCTTATTCGAAGGTTTAAACTTGTAATCACTAGAACATAGTTTAGTTAATTCTAAACTTGTTCGCAAATAAAAGTTAATTCTTCTAACTTGACTTTTAAAATCAACTAAACACATGTTCTATATCTATATGATATGCTAACTTAATGATTTAAAATCTGGAAACACGAAAAACACCGTAAAACCGGATTTACGCCGTCGTAGTAACACCGCAGGCTGTTTTGGGTTAGTTAATTAAAAACTATGATAAACTTTGATTTAAAAGTTGTTATTCTGGGAAAATAATTTTTATTATGAACATGAAACTATATCCAAAAATTATGGTTAAACTCAAAGTGGAATTATGTTTTCTAAAATGGTCATCTAGACGTCGTTCTTTCGACTGAAATGACTACCTTTACAAAAACGACTTGTAACTTATTTTTCTGACTATAAACCTATACTTTTTCTGTTTAGATTCATAAAATAGAGTTCAATATGAAACCATAGTAATTTGATTCACTCAAAACGGATTTAAAATGAAGAAGTTATGGGTAAAACAAGATTGGATAATTTTTCTCATTTTAGCTACGTGAAAATTGGTAACAAATCTATTCCAACCATAACTTAATCAACTTGTATTGTATATTATGTAATCTTGAGATACCATAGACACGTATACAATGTTTCGACCTATCATGTCGACACATCTATATATATTTCGGAACAACCATAGACACTCTATATGTGAATGTTGGAGTTAGCTATA